>NC_134485.1:87680306-87917806 GCF_040206685.1 Ascaphus truei
CACTAGAATTGGTTGGTCTATCAGTCTTTTACATATTCTTTTATTTCACTTTTACTACTGTAAATATAGAGGGCCATTTTTACTAAGTGGTGCAGAGCGTTAAAAAAAACCTTATGGTTTTACAGCTTAATACCGCAGTAAATATGGCATTGAAATCTTTTGCATGGTGCTGTAATATAATCCTCTTTTCTTAACTGGATTACATTTTCGGTACTGATCCATTGCCTAATGCCGAGCTCATACACTCCGCTTGCTTGCGAGAGTGCGAGCTCTTTACCGTGCTGCGCTGCTGTAGCGCAAGCGATCTGTGCTCATCAGATGATGGGGCGTGGCTATGACATCATGGAGCTGGTTCGCCGTGATTAGCTGAACCACTTACGTGACACGGCAAAATGCGGTCGTGCCAGCGTGCTCCGTCGTGTGCACTAGGAGCGGCCTCAAGGGATCCTGCACTTTGTGCTTGGCGCATGTGCGCGCAAGCTCCATCGCACACAGTATAAGCTCAGTAAGAGAATGAAATGCGGAGAGTTTTAAATCTACTTCTGATAAATGACTATACTGAAAAAACAGTAGGGGCCACACACTTCTGTGTGTGTGTGTGTGTGTGTGTGTGTGTGTGTGTGTGTGTGTGTGTGTGTGTGTGTGTGTGTGTGTGTGTGTGTGTGTGTGTGTGTGTGTGTGTGTGTTTGGAGAACTCTGTGTGCATTTGAGTAATGTTTGTGTCTGGAAGTAAGGCAAAGGAGTAATGTTTTCAAGCTTTTGGTGAGTACCACATCTGTTCTCACACATTGGTATTGCTCTTTGTTTAATTATTAGTAATGTAATGTAGTCACTGCATTCTGTACCAGATCACCATTTACATGACATTATAATCAGTGATGGGATTCAGCCGGTTCGCACCGGTTCGTGTGAACCTGTTACTGAAATTTCACAAGTTCACCGAACCAGTGCTTAATTCTCTCACCTGTCCGGGCGGCGGGCGGCAACTCCCGGCATCTTTTCCCTGCATATCTTCTCAATATGGCCGCGCGGCATCGGCATCAAATTATTTATTTATAAAATATTTTACCAGGAAGTAATACATTGAGAGTTACCTCTCGTTTTCAAGTATGTCCTGGGCACAGAGTTAAGACAAATAATACATGGTTACAAATACAGTTGCATAAATGAGCAGGGTATACATTATATACAAGACATTGCATGCACAGTTAAAGATAATATATTATAGGCGTATGTAACAGTTACAGACCAGATTAAAATGTGTGACAGCCTTAGATTTGAATGAACTTAGACTGGTGGTGGATGTGAGAGTCTCTGGTAGGTTGTTCCAGTTTTGGGGTGCACGGTAAGAGAAGGAGGAGCGGCCGGATACTTTGTTGAGCCTTGGGACCATAAACAGTCTTTTGGAGTCAGATCTCAGATGATAGGTGCTGCATGTGGTAGGGGTGAGGAGCTTGTTCAGGTAGCTGGGTAGCTTGCCCATAAAGAATTTAAAGGCAAGACAGGAAAGGTGAACTTTGTGCCTAGACTCTAGTGATGACCAATCTAGTTCTTTGAGCATTTCGCAGTGATGTGTGTTATAGTTGCATTGGAGAACAAAACGACAAATTGAATTGTAGAGGGTGTCAAGTTTGCTAAGGTGGGTTTGGGGTGCCGTGCCATATACTATGTCTCCATAGTCAATAATTGGCATTAGCATCTGCTGTGCGATACGCTTTCTGACCGGGAGACTTAGGGAGGATTTTTTCCTGTAAAGTACCCCTAGTTTGGCATATGTTTTGGATGTCAGGGGGTATCAATGTGCATTCCGAATGTTAAGTGGGAGTCAAACCATAAGCCCAGGTATTTAAAACTAGTGACAGGGGTTAGGGTGGTGTTAGCGTTGGTTCTAATATGGAGCGCAGTCGCTGGAAGCTTTAAATATTTAGTCTTGGTCCCGAACACCATTGTTACAGTCTTGTCAGTGTTTAAAAACAGTTTGTTTTGGGAAATCCAGTTTTCGAGTCTCAAAAATGGCGCCACGTAGCGATGCCAACGGGAACGCCACATGACGTAACCGCATCATGTGACGCCCCGTTGCTATGGCAACAGGACAGTTCGCGGCGTCGCGTTGTCATGGCAGGGGGACACATGCGGGACACAAGGGGATTTGCAGGGGGACACATGCGATGCCGGAGCATGCTGGGAGACGCCGCACGCCGCCCGGACAGGTGAAAGAGTTTCAGGGGGAAGATGCCGGGAGGACGCCGCTGAAGGTAAGAACCATTTCTGAATCCCACCACTGATTATAATAGGTATGAATGGTTAGGGTTTGGTTGAGTGCATCTAAATTGGGATAGCAAACCAAACTGCACTTGAGACTATCTTAATCTCAGGCTGGGCTTTTTGCCCATTAAAATTAGAAACCCAAGAAAGACACAAACCAGTGCAATAATTGAATTAGTAGTATTCTAGCTGTTTTGTTCTACTTTTCTGATTTTGCTGTGACTTCAATGGTGGTCTTGGAAAGGTTGCATTACCGTTGTGAGTTTTTCCATGAGTTAATCTAGAGCTTTAGTCATTGAATAATTGCTTGAGTCATCATTGGCTTGTAACGCCAGGCAAGAACTTGTGCCCACTTTTCTAATAATGAAAAAAAGGGAAAAAGCAGAGCACAACCAGGTTACATGCTGCTTTCCCCCTTTATTTCTTCATTGAAGTTACCACAGCGGCTGGCACACCACAGAAAGGCCTCCTGAAGTGGGTCATCTATTTCATGACAAATGTGAGTAGTACCTTCCTGATTGATGATTATATTGAAGACTCCTCCAATGAGGTTTTAGATGAGTGTGGAGTACCTCACTCTTCCTCAATCTTCAGGGGATATTTGTCACACTGCAATCAAGTTATCTCAGGATTGTGAATTTATGTTATCCATTTTCCCACTAAGGAGTTCTGTGTTTATATACAAATGAAATATTGAATAAGATCCAATTTCTTGAGCACCCTAATACCCTTTGTACCACTTTACTAATGATGCCTGGCTTTGTTTTGTACTTGTCTTGGGCTGGGTGAGATTGAGCTTGTTGCTGTTGATCAAGCTTCTGTCTTACTGGGCTTCATAAAGCAGATTAATCACTTAACTTGTTGCTGCTTCTACACAGATCTCCATCTCTTAGTGGATGTGGCCTGCAAGCAAGAGCAGTTTCCAAAGGAGGAAGAATTAGGAGAGTGAAGAGTAAAGTCCTACTGGTGATGCCATGCAGGTCTTATTCAAAGTCAGCTTGGGTTGAGGTGGTTGAATGGTGCCTGCAACCCAGAGGCAAAGTTCCAATTGTTTTTTTAAGTTGCATTTAAAAATGCATTTTCCTTACTTTTTTCCCGTTTGGTTTGGAATAAGTCTATCAGCCTATACAAAACTCATTCTTTTGCAGCTGTTAAAGCTACAGAACAATCAGAATGTATTCGATTTGCCATTACCTGAAAGTACTCAAGCATTCAACACCCTGGGTGTCACAATTTAAGATATGTTGAATAGCTTTACAAATTCTGACACCAAATCCATACTCCAATAAGAACAGCAAATGCAATAAACAAATTATACTTCCTGATGTCATTAAGATATAAAACCAAAATTAGATAAGAATTTTAAAGTGATTCCAAAGTTGCTGTTATTTTTGATGAGTTTGGGTGGGGGGGGAAGAGGGAGGGGTTGAGGTTATTGGGGGGGGGGGGTTTAAAAAAAAAAGCTTTAGAGTTTCTGTAAAACATTTTACATCAATATTTATCTGAAATTGAAGAGTGCTGGGAAATTCAGCTGTGAAGTATGTGGTTGTAATAAGTATGAAAAAATAGCAGCTGTATTTAATAGAAAAATATATTTTTTAACATTTAAGTGGGAATAAGGTTCTCAAGCAGCAGTGTCACCTGCTATAACAAAAATGTGAATATGTGGCATTACTTAAGAGACCCTAAATCCTAGCACTCTATCAGATTGTCAATCACGACCATTGGATTTTTCTCCAGAACAAACTGTTTTATTCTGTTTTTTGATGCTGGAGTAAGAATATTCACTGGTTTATCAAACGATTCATGTAATATCTATATTTATAGCAGATACAGTATGTTGCTTTTGTTGTATTTTTCACTCTAGTCAATGTAATGCTCTTAACTATCCTATATTTATAAAGATATGCAATAATAAAAAATGTGTGAGCTACAACTTCTTAGAATGTATCAATCATAATCATAACATCAATATTGCTGCGTCCATAGCACAGTGGGGAAGAAATGAGCAGGGCACACATGACAACACATTCTGAGTATGTTTAGGCTGAGCCGCCTAGTACTGGAATAATACAAAATGAGTACATACTCAACCCAAACATGATTATTTGTGCTCATGTTACTATTGAACAGGCACAGGAGGAACTCCATTCATATAATTAACAGCAACTTGTATATATATTAGTGTCACTGCAATCACCTAATATTTCAGCATAGTTGAGTCAATGTAACATTGTGTCTCGGGAGTCATGGACGCATTTTGTATGTTGTTCCAGTCTCCAGGTTCATGGGGGGGGGGGGTTTAACATCAAAAAGTATAGGCTCAACCACTGGGAAAAGTAAGAGAGACAAATTACCCTCAACATGCCTCAACTGGTGTATGTGTGTAAAAACTCTTTTTCCTTTACAAGTAGCAATACGCTCTGTTGACTCTCCCCCCCAACCCCCTTTTTGTGGAGAATGTTCGGCGCCAGGAGACCCCATGGTTCCAGAAAAAGATATATTTTTATATATACAAGCCAGCCCTCTTCCAAGCTGGTCACAGAAACTGTGCTTGTGAGAGTTTTGCAGCTTTATCTGTGCAGCTAATGCACCTTGTGGAACTTTGCGACTCCAAGCATCGTGACATGTCGATTCACTTTCACATTGAGGTTAATGAAATTTAGTGGGGTCATTTATCAAAGTCTCCGGAGTGCAACATTGTAACAGAAAACCGGCTTTCAACATATCAATGAAATTGTTTCTAATTCAAATGAGTAGGATTTCTTTCTTGGATAAATTCTGTGTAGAATATTTGCATCAGTTTTATGCTTGCTTTTCAGCCGTAAAACGTATCTGAATGCACCAAAGTGGCCATTCAGAATATCCCCATAGACTTCAGTGATCTTCCTCAGAAAATGGCCCAAACAGTCACTTCAGCGTATACACAATACAGTAGGGCCCTTGTTAAAGACGATAACTGCTATGAGATTTGTTTTTATATAATAAGAATGTGTGTTGATAGGCAAGACTGTATATTGGGGGACAATTATCAAATCAAAGTGCCCTGACTGCAAAAACCACACCAGTTGTATCAATCATGAAAATTCCTTTGCTTTTAATCGGAATTTTATCCCTTGATAAATCTGGTGCCTTTTATCTGTGTGTTGTTTGTTAACTTATTTTTAGCTGTCTCAGCTGATGGAGGTTAGTGGCTCCTCCTTCCCAGGTTTTAAGCCCGCCCCTCCCCACTTCCCAAGTCAGCAGATCCCTTTCATTTTACTGGATATAGATCCAATGTTGGTCTTTCTCCCTCCTAATAGAGGTGAATGAGAATTTTAACCCTAATAGAGGTATATTAGTATTTTATCTGGTAGTGTTAGGACCTGTGAACAGGGTCTGCCTTGTCGTGGGTCACAGGCTTACAATGCTTTGGCCAAAGGGTTAAACCAAATTACCCTTTTTCAAGAGAATATATAAGTATTTTACTGTGTATTTTTGTCTTATTGGATATAGCATTAGGCTTCTCTGTCGCTTGTTGCCTTTTATTTGTCACAGTTTTGCAGCCGGGAGAAATTACAAAAATAACCCCCATTGAAATGAACATGTAATTTTGAAGAAAGAATTACAATGTAAGCAAATTCTATCCATTTAGAAACAAATGTGCATTTCCAACTGTTAGTATCATCCTGAAAAGCAAATGTGGCCAAAATAGGATGGTATTATTTGGTAATAACCCCAATTCTGAGTGCTTTCAATATCACTAGCATTCAAAGGAACACGTCTCACATTGCAAGCACCAGAGAAGGTATTTTACAAAGGGTAAAAGAACAAAGGTTGCCGTGACAAATGTAAAATCACAAACAGAAACGCCTAATCAAGCCATTATGCCAGTCAATTCTTTGGGCTCGGGGGTCTTATAAAATCAGTGCAGGCCCCTCAGCTATAAAACATAATAAAGAAGCTTGCTTAACCGCCCTTTGGGGTAAATTATCAGTGTTTCAAAAACATGACTTTTCAGGCAGCAATCATATAATAAAATATAATAAAAGAAGTTGTAAATTTGACAGTGCCAAATTGGTGTTATCCTGCCAGCTTTATTAAACGGACATCCTAGATTGGCATACTTGTTTTTTGACAACTGTTAGTCTGCGTTTATAGTTAGGGCAGCGCGACCGCGTGACGTCAGCCGTCGCCGTCCCTATAGTGTTTCCTGCACTCTGGTGCAGGAGACGAGAGGGCGAGGGGAGGCGTGGCCACGAGTGGTTCGCCCTCATTGGCTGAACCGCTCACGTGCCACTGACATCACACGCTGAAGAAGTCAAAATCCTTTGACTTCCAGCGATCGCGACCGCGTGACGTTAAACATTAAAACATTTTCACACCTCAATTTAATGGTACTACAAACAAAAGGTACTAAAACTAAAGAACAATACATTAAAATTAACTTTCTAAGAAAGAGATATCAAAAGACCAATTCCTTTTTTTCTAATGTTCGCTGACTGGCTAATATTAGTGTAATTACTAGAAGGGTTTATTTCCAGATAATCTTAATTAGTTTCCAACTATAGGTGTTATATATTAGAAAACCAAAACAATTTAATTAGTGAAAGCTTGGATTGATAAAGTATGGAAAATGTTCACACTTGAAAAATACACAGCTTTGCCAAATTAAAATTTGACACGTTTAAAAAAATAATATATATATATATGTATTTTGTTTTGTGCCCTCATGATGACCCTCAGACAACCTTCAAAAGCAGAGACCCACATGTATTAAAAAATGCTACACATTAACAGACCTTAAAGTGCTGTCAAGTTAATGGGCCTTAAAATGGGCCACAGTATATTATTTGCTAAATATGGGCTGAAATCTATTATTGGTCTGAATACCAAACTCCGTACAACACAATAACATATACCACTGAATGGACAATACTTACTGGCGTTTTATGTACTCTCAAATAGTTTCTATTCTATTATTATTTTCAAACAAAACTGCTTTATAATTTATTCCTGGTGTGATAAATTAGGATACCCCTACTCACTCAGTCTGGATTTTCTACCTAATCAAATACTAAATTATAAATTCATTTGCTGGCGTCCATTTTTAAGAAATGATGATCCTATAGAAACAGCTGAGCCCTGATTGTTGCTGTACAATTTATCTAGTTACCTTTAGGCCGGAGCTTCTAAACAAATGAAAATTGTATTGCATATTCTGTGATGTTTGTCATTGTAATTTCCATGATTAGCCTTTCAGATCTAAATTGCCTAAACTAGTAAACATTAGTAAAAACCCTGCAGGGCATCGGGGAGAACACAACACATATTACTTTCAATTTGAATAATATAAATCGGATTTTCCTCCTCATAACTAATAGTAGTTCTGAGTGTAATTGGCCATATATATTTTGTAAACAAGTCAGACAAGTATAATTATTTGCACACATTTTTTTTTTTAACCATTTAGCTGCCAGAGGGCCTGCAAAGCATTGCTTCAGGATTTATGTTTTAATCCATCATGGTAACTAAACGCTTTGAATTTTTTTACGATGTTAACCTCCATCTCTTTCATCATTCATCACTGAGGTAGGCGCTTTCAACTCAGCCAGTTCATACGTTCTCTGCTACTGAATGTTTTGTGATGTAATAAATAGATTTTTGCATTTTGGACCAAAAAAACTTAAATGTAAGGCACAACTGACTCATTGGGGACTCGTGTCTAATTTGGCTTGAAATTGGTAAAAGAACCCAAAATGCATTGCTTGGCTTTCATCTATTCATACTGGATTTCTTTGAAAAATATATTGAGATAATGCATCAAGATGAACTATTTTGAGGTTAGGGCTTTCTGAAGCAGCCGTTGACCAAATATAGGAGAAAATGATTGCTGACGTATTGTAGGACACCTGCTTACTATAGACAGTGCTGAGTCCCCTCAGCACAACAATAACAAAAAAATAACAACAATTAGACAAATTGCTAACACCTGCACTGAGCCAGAATCAATACCCCCCCCCCTCCCCCTGTATGAGAAACAAACAATTAGTGGAAGAAAGAGAACATTAGTAGAAGAGGGAAATGAGGGAGAGGTAGACCAACTGATTACAAAAAGCCCTAATACATTTAAATCAAATGGTATATTTCATCTCTTAGTGAAAAATCAATAATGATTTCTTTGCAGTCTGGAGAAAGGGTCTTTCTGTTTCTTTCCTCCCCCTACATCATTTCCCAATGATTTTGGTATGTTTCTTGTTTTACCAAAAATGTATCAGTAAAAATTCAGCGGTGCGCAAACTGGGGGGGCGCAACCCCCAGGGGGGGCACGAGACTGAGTGTGGGGGGGCGCGGGGTTTACAAAGGCCCCCGCGCACTTCCCGAAGGCACTTAAATTAAGTGCCGGGGGAGCTGCAGGGCCTCTGTGAACCTAACTTACCTTGGCTCCGGCAGCTTCCTACACGTGTCGCCATGGCAACGCGGCGTCAGGTCATGTGATGTCATGTTGCTATAGCAACGTGACGTCATGACGCCGGGTCTGACATCGGGGGGGTCTGAGGGGGGGGCGCGGAGGTGAGAGGACCGCCAGCAGGGGGGCGCAGGGAAAAAAGTTTGCGCACCCCTGAGTTAATTGATTAGTTAGAGAAATGTTTTGAAGAAATATGGGGAAAGTCACGATTCTAATAGGTCAACTAACTGTATTGCTGATATTGTTGATGGTAAACACAGTCCAAGCACTCAAACAAATAATAATAATAAAAATGAAAGAACAAAACAAATTGAAAAAAAATATTTGCAAAAATGTATTAGGGGCAGTGTTGGGGAAAAACAAATCCTAAAAACACTTACCCACCAAAATAAAACAACAAAAGGGCAGGAAAGAAGCAGACAGCAGCCTGGAAACCGAAAACCTTAGTGAGGACTGGCGCCCCGGGCCCCCACGTCCCTTCACTAGGTTCTTATTCAGCCTGATATTTCTGATAATTCTATAGAAATTGTAACCGGTTCAAGATCTCGTTAGTCTTTTGGATGACAATGAAGGCGACCCTTCGAGTTTTAAACCAAAATATTTTTTTTTCCCACACCAATCTAAGTCCACTTTATAGAAACCTTTGGTAAATTATTAGATTAAGAATTTAAATATAATTGTTTTACCCCTCTGCCCTCGTCCCTCCCTCCCCTCCCGCCCTTGTCCCTCCCCTCCCGCCCTTGTCCCTCCCCTCCCTCCCTCGTCCCTCCCCTCCCTCCCTCCTCCTTTACCAACAACCACCCCACCTTCCGATTCGCCCTGACTCCCGTACCACCTCACATTTTCTCCCTGCTCTATGTCCCCTACTGCCACCCTGCTCCTGTCTTCTTCCCCTCAGATCTCATGGGCAAGCAGGGAAAGGACACGATCCTGATCCATATTGTTGTGTATGTTTGGTTTATGATATCTGAAATGGCAATTTGTTCTTTTATAACCCCTGTTCCCATTTTTATCTCTCTACCCCACCACAACTTTAAAACATTTTCAATAACCTTTGAGCTTTAAAAGAGTAATATATATATATATACCTCTCTCTCTCTCTCTCTCTCTCTCTCTCTCTCTCTCTCTCTCTCTCTCTCTCTCTCTCTTCTCTTTATATATATATATATATATGGAAACGGTAACATTAGGCGCAAAACCTAGACAATATGTAAATATAAAGTGCCAGTATATTGGTAAAATAAATGTTGGAATAGGTAATCTTAATAGACTTCTGAAATAAAGGAAAGAGACAAATATCGTAAAGTGCTGTTTGGTATACAGGCAGTCCTCAGTTATCCAACACAATGCGTTACTCAAAATGGCGTTGGATAGCGAAACGTTGTAAAGCGAAACACATTTTCCCATAGGAACACTGTTTAAATGAATGGTTCCGTTCCTGAAGGCATTTTTAACACTAAAATACACCAAATATTTTATGCAGGCAATAAGATATGCAGCACACACATAAATTATATAGTGTATATACTGTATTATATATATAATATAACATAATAAATAATATATTATATAGTTTAATATTATATAGTATGATATAATATTATATATCCCCTCTTACGACACTTTGCAACGTTGTGTATGTGTGTGTGTGTATATATATATATATATATACACACACATAAACATAAACAACGTTACAAAGCGTCGCAAGAGCGTTGGATAAGCCATTTTGGCCTTGTAAAAATGAGCATAGTTATGCATTGCACAGCGTTGGATAAGCCATTCGTTGTAAAACGAGGACTGCCTGTATTGGTATCAGGCAATGGTCAAGTGCTATTCACAGTGTAGCAGAAGTTACAGTCATGTCGGATAACAATCCAAGAACTGCAGTAGAAGCCACAGATATCACCGTTTCTGTCTTAATGCTGTGATGGACGTTGTGCTCCCTCCTTTGCTAACCAGTACATGGGGTGGGTGATCAGTCTTTTTCATGCCATGTTCGCACACCTTGCAATCATGGCAAACGTAAAAACCTTTTAGGTTTTTCTTTGAGCCAATTCAAACATTTATTCTCAATCTTTTGTTCTTTGAAGGCACTAGAGGCCAATTTGTCCTTCAGATTAGGGGTGAGTGAAAATAATTTGGGGATACTTTGATAGCTGCTTCCCCAAATCAGGATCCTGCCTCAATCGTTTTTCTAGCATGTCCGATTCTTTATGATAGATGCTGTCCACGGTGCAATATCTCTTTGTTCTCCTCATCTGGCCGTACAGTATATCTTTAAGCCAATGGTGGCAGTGACTTTGGGGGTTATGCACTAAGCAGTGATAAGTGGGTCTTCTGGGTGCTATGCACAAAGCAGTGATAAGTGCTTTTAAGTGAGATACATGCCTTTATAGCGTGATACTGCCTGTTGGGAGATTCACAAAGCAATGATAACAGTGCAGTATCGTGCTATAATGGCATTTTATCCCACTTAAAAGCACTTATCACTGTTTTGTGAATCTCACAGCATGCAATATCACGCTATAATGGCTTTTTATATCACTTAAAAGCACTTATGACTGCTTAGTGCATAACCCCCAATGCCTCCTATGAACATCATTATTACAATCAACGGGTTTAAAATATGTCTTATAATATACAGGCATACCCCGGTTTAAGGACACTCACTTTAAGTACACTTGCGAGTAAGTACATGTCGCCCAATAGGCAAACGGCAGCTCGCGCATGCGCCTGTCAGCACGCCCTGAACAGCAATACCAGCTCCCTACATGGACCGAAGCTGTGCGCAAGCGGGGAGACTATAGAGCCTGTTAGAAATGCGTTATTTACATCAGTTATGCACGTATATGATGATTGCAGTACAGTACATGCATCGATAAGTGGAAAAAAGGTAGTGCTTCACTTTAAGTACATTTTCGCTTTACATACATGCTCCGGTCCCATTGCGTACGTTAATGCGGGGTATGTCTGTATGTGACTATTATCTTTATACAACATCATATCTAAAAACATTAGTTCAGAAATACTCAAACTCGTAGTAAAAACCAGATAAGGATCATTCAAATTTAAATAATCTAAAAATTCTTCACCCCCTCTCCACATAAAAATGTTCAAATTGCACACCTGCATCTTTTTTTGCTTTGCAAATAAATGATACTTGTTTTTATCAAATCATTTAAGCAATTCACTAATCTTTGGTGTACGCCTTCTCCACTCGTCTTGTTTTTGAAGGCGCGGTTGAGGGGGCTTTATCTCCGGCAGCGCGGAACATCAGCACAGAGAAGGAAGCCGCACAGAGATTTAGACACCTACGGATTTGTCTTATCATCAGACTTGCGCAGAAAGATCTCCATATCTTTAGTATAGACAGGTTGTACTCAATGAACTTATGCATTAAAGCACAGCCACGACCAGAAGTGATCTGACAGGCAGGCTTTAAGAAGTATAAAGCAAATAGAAATACCACTTTCATGTCTCAGACAGGTCTGCAACCCTGTCTTTCCCTATTATCTCTCAGCATACGTATTGCACACGTACGCTGCCGCCAGGGATTCTGGGTAATCACAGGCAAATGAGTACAGGTAGTCCTCGCTATCCAACGTTTCACTTTACAACGAATGGCATATCCAAGGCTTTACAACCCTATGGGCCGTTTTTTGACATCTGAATGCGTTATCCAGCGCTCACCGCCACTGATTAACATGGGTCTCACTATCCAACGCTACTTCCAGAACGGATTCCGTTGGATAACCGAGGACTGCCTGTACAGCGTGCCACTCTTGCCCATTTTAACATTGGCCTCTATAAGCTGATGCATGTCGTATTACACAGCTTTTAATGTCAAGGAGTATAAAGTAACCGTTCATGATTTCATCATTTTTTTGCACGATTATATAACTGAAAAAGTAATATTTGTTGTATGATGAAGACCTTCGCTATGGGTAAGATTCATCAAGCCCCACTGGTATGGGTTAGTTCACCCAATCCAGCATTAACGCCTATTGGCGTAAATTGAAAGTGATCTTATTTAGAAAAATAACAACAACAAAAACAGATCAAATATTGAAGGAATTGCATCTTAAAGCTTCACTTTCATCAGGGGAAAGAATGAAGAGAGTTTTTGCAGATACAGCTGCAGCGACCGTTATTCAAACACTTCACGCGTTGTGTACATCGGAATACCGATGTCATGACGCGGGGGGTCTTCCAACCTTACCGCCATAAGACGCGTGTGCAGAAAATGGCATTTTAGAGTTCTGTTTTTTAAACACCTGAAATTGACACAGTAGCACAGTACTGTACACATTACAATTCATTCATTTTATTTCATACAAAGAAACAGAATCCATGAAATTCAACAAAGCAATCGTGATAAGCGCGGGTGCCTGGGGCGATTGGCCACGTTTATGCTGCGTGGAGTACAGCAGCGCTCACGAAATCGGCACCGTGATTTGTTTGAATAACGGCCGCTGCAGCTGTATGTCCTCGACTCAAACAACACCCACAACAAATAAATGCATTATTATTGTGCTTAAACTTTGTACAAATATATAAAAACTGTCCGGATTTTTATGAAACTGCAATGCTATTTAAATAAGGAATGCCTTATTATGCTCAAACAACACCCAACATACATACAAACATACATATGCACACTGTATATAAATATATTAATTTGTTGGTTGTCACAGCTTAATTTCATTGTATGTTAAGTTTAAGATCTTGGCGGGGAGGCAGAGTAATATTTGGCACAATATTCATACAGTATATAATTGGTTACCTGATGGCCGGAAGACTAAAGTTGGTTTATGTTTGATTATTAAAGATGAATGTTTAATTAATAAAACGGTGGCCTTTAACACCATTTCCATGTACTACTTACTGCCTGGCCTCATTATTTATTTGAAGTTTAAAGGGCCATTCATCCTGGGCAGCACATGCGGTCCATAAATTCTACTCCTCAAAAAAGCTGCCGCGTCTGGGATGATGCAAACCTTGCTGCCTAACACCTGCATCCATGGTAAGACACTCTTATATCAGGCTTGCCATAGCTGACGCAGAATGAATAATACCATTTTAGAAAGCATAAAGATGCACTTTTTGGGAACTAATACATAGTTCCTATAGAAATCCTGAATCACACAGAATAGCTGCCATGGCCGAGACCGAGTTTATTTGTTTTACTAGACACACTGCGGCGGAGTGTTGTTTTATTTATTCAGGTAAGTGGGGAAAAGTGACAGTGTCTAAGTGTTAAGGGGTTTGCGCCTGGTGCTATTGAAGACACACACTGACCTTTGCAGGCTTACTGTGAGGTCAGAGGTCACCAGCAAAGCATTTGCCCCCATCATCCAAGTGATATCAAAGGATGAGAACAGCTGAATTCCTGACCCCTGACATCAGCTTGATCTCTAACCTGATTACCGTTGAGATGGGGAGGGGAGGGACCCTATTTGTCTTGAGCTGCAGCAAAGCATGGGAAAGAGACAAGGGTAAGGTAAGTGTCTAAAAGCTGGGGGCTCTCACTTTTTGGTTGTGGGAGACCTGCATCACATTATAGAGTAAACGCCTACTTCATAATGTGATGCACAATAAACGTTAAAACTTGGTTACATATTAAAATAAAATGAGGTACGGTGTGATCTCTACCCATCTCTTTGATGTACAGTATGTAGGAGATGATTACCTATTTTATTATCTTTGTTAATCACCACTTGCAGGAGAGTCACGCAAAGTTTACCTGAGGTCAGTAAGGACAAGATTAATTGTAGATGCAATGACCCACCATTGTATAGCCAGCTAATGCTAGGGGACGTCTCCTTGGTGTATTTCAAAGCTTCCTGTACATTCAGTTATTGTTTCTTGCCTGCTTGTCAGGGTGTCTTTCCCTTGCTCCTTTTAGCTGACATTCAGAATTCAGCTAATTATGGTGGACTGCTTATATAATGTACACATTTAATGACGCTGTATGTATAAATCACATCTATACATCAGCTCAGATAAATTCCTTTTGACAGAAAATGTAGCACACTTCTTTTTTTTTTTTCACCGTTGTTGAACAGGACTATAACAAGTACCTATTTATTACGCTTGAAACATTATGGCACTGTTAACCTTGCATTAGCCCACTCCTTCATATACTGAATGGGGACCATGGAGCATGACATACTCATAACTTGTGTGTGACACCGCTCACCAGTTAGCATGCCTTTGCATTGAGCTTCAGGAAATGTCCCATAAATCATAATTCAAAGGTGCACATAGCGTGCTGTCAATAGGGAGCACAAGGTCAGACAGGTCATAGTGAAGCTGAACAGTACTTATATGATTTGTGGCTTATGATAAACACAATTTATAGGTCATAGGCCTTTTGAAATGCTGGGAAAGCACCCAGCATTCTCCCCGTGATAGAGAAGATGTTGGTGCCATCCGTTGAAATGGAGCTGATCTCTTCTCCAGCACAAGGAAGCAGCTTCACAGTGTATGAAACATGAGTCATAGACCCATAATTCTGCATTTCAAAATGTGTCACATTTGAAGGAAAGTAAAACAATAGGAATGATGTAAAACATACTGTAACTAGGTAACAGTTATATTTTTGCACTAAAACCTTTGTGTGCTGCTGTCTTTGCCTTATTGTCATTTCAGCAATTGTGATCTATATTCTACAGCAGTGTTTTTCAACAGGGGTTGCTAGGAACCTTGGGTTCCCCTGGCAGGGCCACCGACGGGGGGAGAGCTGGGACATTTGTCCCGGGCCCAGCCGATTCGTGGGGCCTTGCTGGTTGGTGCTGGCAGTTGGGCCCAACCTCTGGCCGGGCTGACTGCCAGGCCCAAGTTGCTCCGAGCCCAGCAACCGGACCAACATCTGCATCCGGCTGCCCGCCACTAGCTTTCCCCCCCTGCAAGAAGCCTCTCTCCCTTCTGCAGCCAGCCACCTGTGTAGGCCCCGTGGTCTGATCAGCATGGCACCAGAGGCCTACAGGTAAGAAGAGGCAGAGAGAGGTGTGTGTGTGGGAGGGGGCTATGTGGGGAGGGGGTATTATGTGGGGAGGGAGTATTATGTATATGGGGAAAGGGGGTTATTATGTTTATTGGGAGAGGTGAGGGGGAGAGAGGTGGGGATGTGAGGGAGGGAGAGGTAGGGGCGTGGGAGAGAGGTGGGGGTGTTGCAGAGAAAAGTGGGAGAGGATGAGAGGGAGGGTAGAGATGGAGGGGTGGGGTAAGAGATAGAGGGGGGGGTCATGCAAGGTCACCGACACTGGGGGTGGGTTGTTGGGTGGGGGGGCATTTAAAAACACACACTTTATGCATTTGACCTACCAGATTGCTGCAAGTAGGCAATTGTATTGTGCAGCGTGTCACAGTGTGGAGGAATACTGCGCTATGGTCTGTCTCTTTTAATTTTTTTACACAGAATCACCATCATCTGGATCAAGTATCTGGATATCCCTTTGATTAACAGGACTGGTTTTCATACCTTATCTTGGGACTGGTAACGGAACTGTTACTGTTTTCATTGCGCCAGTTTCGTGAATATTTTTGTTCTATGTCTGTATTGACAGGTTTTGGAAAGACCTGCCCTTTTTGTCCCTAATTAGGCTGCCAGTTTCCAATCGAGGATAGTAGTACACACGCCTAATTGGGAACTTTTTCAGTACTCCTTATTTAGGAGAAAGTCACTCATCAAGTTGACACTGTGTTTCTTGAGTTCCACTTTTATTTTCATATCACATTATCACTGTTATCAGTTTGGAATCATTAAGTAAGTTACACATAGATTGATCATTATCACACATAATGGTATATTAGGTACTTATACCTCACAGGTTACATTTTTAGGTAAAGCTCTTTTAGTATGCTTTATTAGTTTAGTTATATCAAGCATCTGATCTCAGAGGCGCTATTAGAGAGGGTTTGGGTTCCTTACAATGCATCTGATCTCAGACATGCTATTAGAGAGGGTTGGGGTTCCTTACAATGCATCTGATCTCAGACGCGCTGTTAGAGAGGTTCGGGTTTCCACAGAATTTTACACTATAATTATAGGGTTCCTTAACCAAAATTTTTTTTGAAAACCACGGCCCTTCAGTATAGCACCCAACATGTCTTTGCTTTTGGTTCTTTATGCCATTTTGGTTTAGTTTGTGGTAAGCATGTTCTTTCACATAGCTTTATATATCTAACATGCATACTGTACATGACTAGGCTAAATTTATGTACGTATCTGTACCTTACCTTCCAGCGAGAGACGGACCATGCAGCGCAAATATATTTGGGATAGTTTCATGAAAGTGCATAAACTGTCCATCTATTTACATTTTATTGGCGTCTTGCTCTTTAAAGAATCTACCTACTGTACTTGAAAGGGTTCATGATGTTATCTATCATCTTAGAAACCCATACAACTGCGTCCTATAGCTGTGTTGGCAACCTCTTCACTGAGGAAATGAAGGGACATATGTCACACAGGGGGAAGGGGGGGGGAGAGGGAACAAAGACATAAGTCATAATATAAAAGATCATATTTGTATTGGACATATATATTAAACAACAAACTTACAGCAGAAAAAATATGTACTATATACAATATAAACATATATGAAAAGCTTAAAATATTTAGAATACAAAAAGTACCCCCCAAGAAAACCTTCATAGAATATAAAAAATAATAAAAAAAACGATATCAGGCTCACCCCAAAACCAAAGAGACAACCTTTCGGGCCTTAAAATTGGCGCGAGTCCGGTAACCTCTTCACTGCCGGATGGGCTTGCATTGCATAGTAAAGCTTATCTAGCAGTGGCTCATCAACGGCCCCGTATACACTCCTATTTTATTAACTTTTCCATCAACCAACGAACTGTGCACATATCTGGGGCTGCCATCCTGGTCCTGGAACTTTGTTTTTGCACCAGGTTGTTTTTACCTGCTTGATTCTCTGTTTGCAGCAGCAGCAGCAGCGGGCCTTGATTGCCGCTTACCAGTAATTCCAAGATCACATGGACATTATCAATCACTGATTTTTATTACACCATTGGTTGTTTATTGTATATTATTTGTGTTATACATTTATTATAAAGTTGCTTGTTTGCCATCACCCGTTTTACTGCGCTTCCTTATCTCTTTCATTTGATTGCATAGTAAAGAACTGCAGACCCCTTTGGCAACAAAGGTGTTAAGCCACCTGCCTTTGATGTGGAAGACTGTGTGACCTCTGGGGGGGAAAAAAAACAAAAGAAAAAAAAACAGGTGGGGGGGGGATTCATTATGTTTGTACTGTTGTTCTATGTAAAGCAAAGCATACACAGACACCTCCATATATAAATAAATTATAGGTACATGCATTATCTGCTGGGCTCACACTCACGCTCTCCTCCTCCTTCAGCACAACACACAGGCTCTCCTCCTCCTCAGCACTAACCCACATGCAGAGATCAAACAGGCGCAGCAGGCAGCATAGCTGCCATCTGTCTGCCCGGCTGCAGAGGGAGTCTGGGAGCCAGCAGAGCCGCATTCTCGCACAGGGGGGAGGGGATTTGCCTGCAGCTGCTCCACCCTCACTTTGTGTCAGCAGCAGCAGCAGGTAGAGGCGCAGCAGTCCCAGGGGAAGGACGGCTCAGTGTCCTGGGAACAAGTCAATAGCAAGAATGCAGCAGGCGAGGGAAACAGTGCTAATCCCACAATAACTTTTCGCCAAGATCTTCTTTCTTTTTCTTTTTTTTTACTAGCTGACAATAGATCCGAGCAGATGGGTCTCTCCCTCCCTCGTCCGCCGAAAGTTTAGCTGGAGGAAACTTTGTGCCGGATCCCTCACTCGTACTTGCCAACCTCCCCGTGGGTGGAAGAGAAGACCCGAGGGGCCCGAAGCTGAAGCAGAGGAGGGGGTTGTGTGACTGTGATTAGCTTGGGTTACATACCCGGCACTCACCTATCTGCAGACTTAGCACTCACAGGATCGCAGACTCACCCTCCACCCCACCGATACTTTGTTACCTTGCTCGTAGACATACCCCCCTATTAACCCTTCACACACGAGGCGTGTGTCACACACTTGCATTTTTTCCCTCCTGGTATTTTTTTGGGGGGTGCTTTGATTCATGGGACACGTTGTCGAGAAGAGAGCTGTGCATTTTTTTTTCACCTTGTGAATCTGGGGGAGGCGATGTGCTTTCCCTGTGCTATTCATTGTCATGCATTTCGGTCACGTTGAATGATGTTGCTGGATGTTTGCAAGCTTCGGTTGCTGTGTGAAAGCCAGCTAGAGACTGAGCCTCCCTGGCATTAGGACTGGAGAGATCAGGAAAGCAGCAAGTGCCCAAATGAATGGGGGAAGAGGAATAGGAAGTGAATTTTGACTTCAGATCTAGAAAGAGGGTAGGGAAGAAGAAAAAAGAAAGTTAATCCCAGAGGCCCTGCTGTCATGGAAGGGGGTCCCTGTGGTCCCCTTCCCTGGGGGTGTAACAGAGATCGCCTGTCACAGAGGGCTGCAGCCAATGCCTCTGTCTCTCTGTAACTAGCAGCCTGTGCTTGGATGCCTCTATCTCTCAGTAACTAGCAGCCTGTTCTATGGATGCCTCTATTTCTCAGTAACTAGCAGTCTGGGCTATGGATACCCCTATCTCTCTAGCAGCCTGTTCTATGGATGCATCTATCTCTCTAGCAGCCTGGACTATGGATGCCTCTATCTCTCAGTAACTACCAGCCTGGACTATGGATGCCTCTATCTCTTTAGCAGCCTGTGTATGGATGCCTCTATCTCTCAGTAACTAGCAGCCTGTGCTATGGATGCCTCTATCTCTCAGTAACTAGCAGGCTGAGCTATGGATGCCTGCTGCTGCTGGCTGCAGTATGAGTAGAGCCCGGCTGCAGCTGGCATCCCTCTGGCTGCTCATGGTGACTCTGCAGGCGGTGGCGGCTGCAATGGACGCGGACACGGAACGTGCGGTGGATCACAAGGCGCTGATCAGGGTCTTCCCACTCAGGATGGAGAATGCAGGAGCCGGGAACCTGACCCTGCACGGGATCTTCGCCGGAGTGGCTGAGGTTAGCCCTGCCGAGGGGAGGCTGCTGCAGGTAAGTGTGAGCCTCTGGTGCAGGGCCTGGCAATGTGCTGCTTCCCAGAGACCTGGATAGTTATACTGTGCAAGGCCACAGGTTGTTCTTCTGCATTGCATAGTGGGACATGTAATATTGAGGCCATTTTTTCAGCACTTAGATAGTAAGCTCTTGGGGGCAAGGTTTTCCCTTTGCCTCTTACTTCTCATTGACTTGCTGCACTTCTCCCCACTGTTTGTACTTTTATTTTTCCTTGTCTTGTCATTTTGGCAAGCGCTGCATACAGTGCTGGCCCAATATAATGAAAATGACACATACAGGGGAGATGGAAATCAGTAGTTCGACAGGGAAAAGGGTATACTGTTGGTGTGTAGAGAAAGAGATAATGCTACAGTTTGAAAAGGTGCTGAAGGAGTTAACAATACAATACTCCGCCGGGCAGTATACGATTGGCACATGTAAATAAAGATTACTCTTGTGATTTAGATTGTGAGCTCTTCAGGGTAGGGACGCCTTTCCTAATCTCTACTTTTATGTATGACGCGCCTATTCCTTGTGTAGCACTGTTTCCCCCTGATCACAGAAGCTACTAATGCTGTATGTACCTGTATGGCTCTCAGGAGCCTAAGCCTCCGCACTGGGAGTCTGGGGTATATATATATATATATATATATATATATATATATCTATCTAGATATATATAGATATAGATAGATATAGATAGATATATAGATATTCACAATACTCGTGGTGCAACGCCTCCACCTGGGAAGGATCCCGACCGAGCGGGAGGAGCCCCTCACAGGATACAACCCAATAACACACACTTTGTATAATAAAACAAGAACCACCTTTACTTAAGCATATACTTATTACTGTAAGGTGCATGAAATATAACAGACCCATTCCCACTAATAGCACAACTAGCCAACGCACCTCGCAGGGCGCAACCCACCACCGTGTCCCCACACCGTGTCCTTAATACCTGTGAGTCCCTTAGTCACTCCACCCACTGAGTGTCCCCAAGTGTGACTCTCCCACCCTGGTGTGATCAGCGCCGTAAAGTATAAGGTGTTGGTGCACTTTATTAAGGTACCTGCCGGGCGCTTCTGCACCCGGTCACTCCAACCAGAATGGATCCGCGATCTGGCGAATTTTGCTCCCGCGATGTGGTCTCCATGTGGAAGGCTCTCCTATGAGGTGATCCCACCTTGGGGTAGTCTTTCTGGGTTGAGGGGGGGCTGGTCCCAGACCCCTCTCCTGGATATACAGCGTCCGCTCGATCCCTTGCTTACTATGCAGCGCTAATGGGGCAGGTTCCCTATCCTAGGGCCTGTCCCTGGAGCAGCCACAAGCTATAGGTGCCTCAGGGCCTATCTGGGGCCTGGGGGGTTACTGACCTAATGGAGTGAGTCACTGACCCCTGCACCCTCACCACCAACCCCTAGCCTCTCCTGGCGCCGACTCGCCCAACGTGCTCCCCTGCAGCCTTCTCCTTCCTAGGGAATCCTCGCACCCTATTTGCTCCCTGGCGTCATGTGGTGAGTCCCTAAGGCTCATGGGACCTGTGGTCCCTGCCAAGAGCCTCTCCTAATGGCCCAGCTTCGCTCGCTGCCACACTGCGCATGCGCGAACTCCTGAGGGCCTCCCGTCGCTATTCCTCTTTGCGCATGCACGACCTGGTAGAAATGGCGGCACCCTGCTGAGGGAGCCACCGGTAGCCCTTGGCGATGCAGTCGCCGCTCTGCTGCTGCCCAGCACCCGCTGCACACTCCCCACCCGCCCCCTGGAGCTCCTACCAGATGGCCTCAACCCTCCCGACCGCGACGGAGGTGAGTGCAGGGAGAGGGGGGGAACAAAACCCAGAGGGGGACCTGGCTACATCTGTATGTCACGTTTTACTGCTGTATAGCACTATGTACATGGATGGCGCTATATAAATAAAGATATACGTGCATACATTTGTTTTTAAAGTTCCAATATATTTCGTACAATGGGGGAAAGATGCAATTCCGTTACAGGCCTTTCCAATAGGACAGAGGTTACATAGGTGTGCCTCCTCCAACCTTAATGGTGTAAAGGGTTAATTAAACACAAGCAGTTGCATAATAGGGACAAGATCTTTATATAGCATTATTTGCAAGAATAAAAGTGTAGACAATGGAGCTTGTACAGTATGGTCACACACAGAGCCAATCATCGCGCTTCAAAGGTACATTTTTGTCAAACTTGCCTCAAAAATGTTGTGTATTGATTTTTATTGCTTGGTTTAGCTTTTTCAGGCAAGTTTTTTTTTTTTTTTTTTTTTAAATGGACAAGTTTAGACAAATATTTGTAGACAAAATGTGATCCTTCCAGAGCTCGGCTGTATAAGCCCCTTAAGCATTGAAGGAGTTAAACAAAGGAAGTTCATCAGAGTCCATTGAAGGGATCCATTTCTCTCCTCTTTGAATGAGACTTCTCTCTGGGAAGTTATAGGGACACGCACATGGGTACAGTGATAACAGGCACATGGCCCGACAGGGCAACGTAATAGCTGAATACGACTCAACGCCTTAATGTCTTACTACACCGTGCCACAAGTTTACACACGCTCGTGCCTTTATGGAAACATGCACTTAATTTTATGAACGTGAAGGAGCAGTGGGAACGCCAAAACTCGCACAGAGTGAACATCTTGCTTGGGTTTGTCAAATGCCACTTGTGGTCATTCTGTCATGTTACTCATGAGCGCTGCTTGCCTCCGCAGCCCAAAGGGCTTTGAAAGTTTGTGCAAGGGACCAGCGGGGGCGTCCGTTGTGATATAGACTTAAAGAGCGCACACTAGTTAACCCCTTCGCTACCAGAAACACCGAACAATGTGTTTTTCCCCAACAATCTATTGCAGGCCCCTGGCAGAGAAGGTGTTTACAGGAAGTTGTTGTAGATAAGGGTCAAGTTATTATATCTGTTTTTCACAGGCAGGTAGGAAGGAGCTAGTGTCAGAGACAGGGCAAACCATTGCTTTAATACACCTTTAGTAGGGTAAATCAGTGATATTTGTTTTGTTTTTTTTAAAGCCACAATGCACTTAAGAAAACCGTTCGTGCATGTTCATAATAGTTCCTCAAGGATTTTCAAGACGGACAGACTCGAGGGTCATCGGATCTAGACGTTTCTATAGGCATGTCGGCATCACATGTGGTTTTGGAAGAATAAATCGGTATTGGTACTATTAAAAGCTGGGGCACATGCGAAGTCACGCAGGAGGTATAAAACATTGTTTGCATTACCAAATGCAATCGACTTTCTGGGTGTCCTAATTACAGTATATGTAAATAACAGAAAAAGTTTGTGTACTATGCAGACAGAGATTTCCCCCGGCAGTGACATTTTAAAAGGAATTCACAGTAATTAGTGGGCAAATATTTATGCTTGTTAATGTTGTGGTTGGCCCTGTTTTATTAGCACCAGGTAGAGAGCAGAGAAAGCGGTTTAGTTGGCGGCATCTCACCATTCGCATCATCAAGAGGTTCTAGTAATGTATAGATGTTGGTGGTAACGTATTGATGCTGTATGGTTAACTGTCTAGATCCACAACAGGCTGATGCTGGCCCATTTTAAGGGACATTCACTCATATTTGTGGAAAAATCCATTTTTAAAGAAATTGCATTTTTATTTAATCGCTTCAAAGAAGAAACGCCATGTTTTTGGGTTGAATACATGAAAGATGGGTGCCGGTGCAATACTTTTCACTTGACCATGCTAAGGCTGCGTCCATGGTATGGCAGACCGCGCGTTCGCACACTGAGCGAACAGATTGCCTTAAGGCAGTGTTCGCGTCTATGCTGCGTGCGCACGGGAGGGGGCGCGCGTTGCGCAAGAAATCCGTTGAAACTGATTTTTGGCGCGACAGGCCGGTCACGTGAGCGGTTCGCTCAATGAGGGCGAACCAGCTCCGTGACATCACTGGAACGCCCCATGACACGCCAACGGATGGCACGCGTACCATGGCCGGGAAAAGCACCTGCTTTCCCTCAGCCTCCGCGCGCCTCCGCACGGGAGAAATTACCATGGACGCAGCCTAAGACTGAGTCCCCTGTGCCGCTGACTGTGCGGTGCTTGGCGAGGTTGCTTCTGGCTATCTCAATTTTTATGTCCCCGCTCACGCAGAGCATGCACGCTCGTGCGCTCGTGCGCGGGCACACACGCTCACCCACGCTTGGCGCTTGCGTAAACAAAAAAATACGACTTTGAACCGCGCTCAGCTTGCCAGCAACGCACCCCCCCCCCCGTGCGCGCTTGCGAAATAGTGCGGACATCCGTCGCTCATGCTTGGAGAGTTGGTGACGTCACCGCTCTCCAAGCATGAGCGCGGTACAGGGGACTCAGCCTTATAGTGTGATTGGTCAGTTGGCAGCATGTTTATTTCATTTAGCACTCATGAAGGAGAGATGTGTGGAAGTTACCTGCAGAATTGACTCATGGCTTCAGGACCACTTGTAAAACCATTAAGGTCTATATTTACTACACTGTGTGAACCCTAAACCTTTAGTGAACCTTCAACTCATTCAACTGGAGTGTAAAGCTTAGCACCACTGAGAAGATCTGGACCTAAAAGTGCAATGATTTAAAAGTAGTTTATTTTTTAAGAAACACAGGAAATTAGAGCCTTTTTTTTTTTAAAGTACCCATCATTGTTATCACAATTTTTTTTTATTCTTAGAAATGATACAATGTACATTTAATCCTAAATGGCAATTCATAAAAATAAAAAAAGGCGCTATCAAAATATGTACAGATTTGTCCCATTTAAATATTAAGTATTCTACAGGAATAAGTTATCAATTAGATTTCAAGCGTATGCTTGTAAGAGGGCCCAGTTATTACTAGGCAAGAAGAATAAAGTAAGGTAGTCACTACACCTTCTGACTTTTGTGTTCATTATTAACGTACTTTAAGTTAACGCTGCGGGCTACTGCTCAGACATGGACCCATGTTTACTAAGCAGTCCTCTGCTGCAAGACATCTTCCAGGCCACTGATTTGTATGCTTGGTAGACATGGCCCAAAATCTTTAAAGTACTTCCCGAGTAGCCTTCAGATGTCTCTCCACTTATATTATACAAAACGGTACCACATGCACTCACCCATTAATAGCATTCACTAATGTCCCATGGGGAGCCAAATGTCAACAGCAGTAAATGCTATTATTGCGCCAGTGCCTGTGATACCACATTGTGTAAAAGCGCCTGGTCTATTGCTTGACATTGGTACAGGGACCACCCCATGTTTATTTTATTTATAACAGTGCCTCTTTTGTATATCTTTCCATCACTTATTTTATCAGTAGGTATAAATAACAGTGACTAGGCAAATGTTTATTGTTCTCTTTCATTCTTGGGTCCCGCGATTAATTAAACACCCTTATCTACATCACCCCTTCATGGGGACTTGATGCTTGATCGTCTAATGCAGGGGTTCTCAACGCCAGACCTCAAGCCCCCCATCAACAGGTCAGGTTTTCAGGATATCCGTGCTTCAGCACAGGTGGCTCAATCAGTCCCAGCTTCAGCACAAGTGGCTCAACCAGAGGCTTATTCTTTGACTGATCCTCTGATTGAGCTGTCTGTGCTGAAGCTCAGATATCTTGAAAACCTGACCTGTTGGGGGGGAGGGGGGCTTAAGGACTGGAGTTTAGCACCCCTTGTCTAATGTATTGCCTGCCCCATATAGTTTTATTCAGCCCATTCCAAGCTTCCAGTATTTAGAGGCACAGGCAAAGGGTTCTGGGTATGAACATTTGGAAGAGCAGATGACATGCTCTCCTATTATCTTGCAAAGATGAAATACCCAAGAGAGTTTTGAATGTCTTCCACAGGTCCACAGTCCTGCTTCTTCATTCACCGCGTTGTCAAGTCATACAGTGGTTAGGCCACAGAACGGGATTCTGGGTAGTGACAAGCAACCGATCACCCCTGTGATATTGGCTTCCGAAATGTCCTCCCATATATCATTATGAGTCAGTCTGCTGTATGATGTAATCTGTGCTGCTTTAACATGTGGATAGAAAAGTTGCCATGCACAGACACGTGTCTGATTTAGTCTCATTGGTGTTGCTTAGTGCAGGATTTACCATTCTGAAATCTGTAAGACAACGGTTATTTTCTGCAAACAGTTAGTGCATCTGGCAAACTAGAACAAGGCACATCTTACCCCCTTTCATATCTATTTAGGAGTGCGCTATAAACATTTCTGTGGTGCTCCTAGAAACCGTTGAGGAAAACAGCGAATCAGGGCACTACGGATGTGTGAAATTTAAACTATTTTATTCAAGCCATAAATACGACGTTTCGACCTTCACTCAGGCCTTTCTCAAGCCTCAAGCTTTCATGCCACTTTTATCACTTCAGAAAGGCCTGAGGTGAAGGTCGAAACGTCGTATTAATGGCTTGAATAAAATAGTTTACATTTCACGCATCCGTAGTGCCCTGATTCGCTTTTTTCCTCAACAGCAGATTTGGATTACGGACAGGTTTTCCCTGGTCTCAGGAGCCCCATTAATTGTATCAATTTGTTTACTTTATGGTGTGCAGCATATATAAGGCCGAGTTCAGGGTGGCTGCTACGCGACGTGCGCGTGCTTGTCAGTCGCAAGTTCGGGTTGTTCGGTGGGAGTGTTCAAACTGAAAACTCCACCGGCGGCAAAGTGCAGCGTTGACGCTGCTACACTTTGCCGCTACAACCCGAAATGATATTTGGGGTGGCAGTCGTGTCACGTGAGCTGGTTCTGCGAACCAGCTCAGTGACATGTTTACCCCGCCACGCCGCGACCCAACTCCTGCAGCCTGGGCACAGATCGCCGGGCTGCAGGAACACGCGGGTGAGGCACGCACGGACGCAAGTGTCCGTAGCAGCCACCCTGAACGTGGCCTTATCGTGCTCCTAGTAACAGCCATGCGGAGAACATTATCCTTTTTTTATTAAAGGGTTTACATTTATAGAAGGAAGATAAGAAACCCTCTTAAATGACATCCTTTTTATTATACTAATACTGTACTGTTTTATTAAAAATGTTGTACTGTGCAATTGTGGGGGAGAGGGCGGGTGGAGAAAAAAGGAGGGGTTACAGGGTACGGAGAGGTGAGAGAAGGAAAGGGGAGAAATGACACAGGTACAACACTAAACTTGCATATAAAACGTGTCATAACTACAGTATAGAAAGGATTTTGCGATACAATGAATGCATAGTCACAAAGCAAATAACTTGTAAAATACAAGTAGAGAAGAATGGTGGAGCACTACTGAACTTGTAAAATACCTTTTTAAGGTCTATAAAAATATATAATTACACGGCTAATAAGATTACCATATGTTAGGCAAGTCTCCTTTTAAAGACAAAAGTGTATTCCAGCAAATATCATTACTACAACTTATCAGAAAACATAATGTATTGGTAGTATAGACCAGGGTGGCGCAAACTTTTTTCCCCTGCACCCCCCTGCCGGCGGTCCACTAATCTTCGCACCCCCGCTCCGGCGCCTTGTGACGTCACATGACCTAGCAGCATCATTTGACGCCGCGTTGCCATGGCGACGCGTGTTGCTATGCCGCCGGAGCCAAGGTAAGTTAGGTTTACGTAGGCCCTGCAGCTCCCCCGGCACTTAAATTAAGTGCCTTCGGGAAGCGCGCGGAGCCTCTGTAAACCTCGTCCCGCACTCACTCTTGCTCCGCCCCTGGGGGTCGCCCCCCAGTTTGCGCACCGCTGCTATAGACCATCATGCAAATACCAAATGATATCCATTTTGTAAGAATATTCATGGAATTTGCTTGGTGTAAATAAGATGCAGCTCTGTATCACTGTGTATGCACCGTGACAATGGAAGTGTCCAAGCTTAATTCCCTGCAACTCACCCCCCCATTGTAAAGGTGTAGAATGCATTCCATAATCTCTTCCCTCTGCTCTGCACCGTGTGGCAAACTCTTCCTGGACGCGACACGGTTAACTTCCTTTTGAGGTTTCTTTCTGCTACCGCTGAACATGACATGGCACGAGGAAGACGCACTATATCACTTGATGCTGTCTTTGCAAACAGATTTCCAGAAAGTAATCTGCCCTCCTCTCTTTCAACCTGGCTTTATCTCCAGGACTAAACTAGTGTGTGCATTCCGCCAGCAGTGCAGGTCTGGCACTACCCCTGAAAATGAACACGCTGCCGTATAAGGAGACGCGGGGTCCGCATGTCCAGCCTCTTATGCCCCCAAACATTATTGGATCACCACAATCACAAATGACGGGGGACCTTCCCCTCAGTATGTGTTTCTTTATTAATGTTAGGAACAGCGATTATCACAGGTGTCCTAGTAAAAAATGTCAGGTCTTTGATCTCAGTGGAGAAAACTTTACTAGCAATTCCCATTCCAATTTAAGCTTGTGGGGTTTTTTTTTTTTAACTAGCCTGAATTAGAGAATTGATTTGGCCTCACCTGTGGGAGATCCCATTTAGATGATATGGGCCACACTTCCGGACCTGTCATGTATTCTAAGTAGAAATGGGCTAAATAGGGGAAACGCTAGCAGATTTTTAACATTTATTTGGGTGTTTATCTCTGCTGAACTACATCAGGTTGTCAGAATACAGGGCTTCCAAGCTCGGGGTAAGAGGGGCAAAAAGCAGTGACTAAAAGGAATAAGCTTTGACAGGCTGTTAATGTATAGCTATACTTGGTACTATTACAGTACTGCAGAACCTGTTCCCCTGATCATATATTGTTTCTCCAACCATGGCGCAGTACCTTGCTCTGCATTATTGAGCTTGGGGAACAAGGTGCCCACTGTATTAAAGGCCTTGTGTTGGTTCCCTGCTTTAGTTACCACTGTTCTGTAAGAATTCTAAGATGGCAGCCAACCACCTGCAGTGTTTTTGTGCTGTTCTAGATGAATTTGGTAAGCCACCAGCTCAGTGCTGCAGTCATCATGCATATAAACTGTTGATCAGAAATAAAAGGAGGCCTTCATCAGTCCTGCTGAGCGAGGTACAATATATTGCAGCTTCATCGAAGTGAAAATAATCATTCCCAAAAAAATACATTTTCTTAATGATATATTATGTATTTACTTGCGTTCTAATTTAATGACACGTTACTCTGAAGACTGAAACTCCTGTTTCTTAAGTAGCACCGTGTTTAACAAGCTGTGCATGTTATTGTACACTTAGTTGTTTTTTCTACAATTAAGAAAATCGAGGATTTGTAAATATATATATTTATTAACACACACATTTATTAACTCTTTGAGACAATATATATGCACTGTGCTCAAATTGTCACGTGCATTAGGCTGCGCTTATAGTGCCGGCGACAGAGACGTTGTGTCAAAAATGTTTTGCAGCCGGTGCGTGCGCTTATAGTAAGAGCAGCGCGACAGCTTGGTCGCGATCGCTGGAAGTCATCTAAATTTGATTTTTCCAGCAACCGCAGCCTGACATCGCCGTTGCGTCGCAGGCACTATAAGCGCAGCCTAAGTATCCAATATAGGAAGTGTCAATAAGAACAGTTGCCTAACTCACGTGTTGTAATGGAATGTATCAAATTCTGCTCCTTATTTGCACCACCTTTTCCTCAATCCCACGCGTCAAAACCTCGCTGCTCAACAAATTTCACCAGACGTGAGAGCGTCAACTAACATACAGTAAATAAAAATACCACTTGTGGTGCATTTGCATATCTCAGACAGGTCTGCAACCCTGTCTTTCCCCCATGATCTCTTATGCTTCCACTGCAGCCAGGCATTCTGGGTAATGATATGCAAATGAGCACATCGTGGGTCACTACTTCTCCATTGTAACATGTGACCCCTATAAGCGTATGTCTGCCGTATTACACAGCGTTTCAGCACAGCCTGGGTTAAAGAAGTGCATAGCCAGTACACCTGCTAAGAGACAGCTATTTCGACCTTAATGTCTGGTTATACGTACAGTATGAATGTGTTGCCGACGCATCGCCCCCATGAGTACTTCTAAGTATATTCACATAGATATACTGTTCAAAAGAGGGTTGCTCTTGAAATCTTTTTACCACTTCAGGGTCAGGATACAACGTTACCTGTTCTAAGCATGTATGTAGTTGATCAATAACTTGCATATCTTTAGCATAGTATGCTAAAAAAACAGGAAGAGGAATATTAAAGAAACTGTAAAAAACATAAAACATATGTATGTAGCCGAACCCAGCCGAGATGACATAAAATCAACCCAAATTACCGATATGTTGTTGGAAGGGCTATGGGCTGTCGGGGTCCTTTTTACCATTGATGGTGGACATGTCCAAGATTAGCAATCTTCTGGTCTAAAGCGTTCACTCGTATCTCAGTTCTGGAACATCATATCCCATAGCTGGTCCGGGGCAGGCTGTTAGGTAGGCAAATCTTAGGAACCGTCAAGTCCAAGGACAGAATAATCCCACAGTGGATTATGGCAGCTAGATGCCTACTTGCAGCCAATGGGCGACTGCCAAAACCCCCATGTAACTTACAATGTAGGAAAGAAACATGGCGTATGTGCCCGTTGGAGATATTAACAGCAATTCAAAAAAATCTCAAGTGTGCAAAAGTATGCACACCCTGGTTTCTCTGCTATTAAATGAAAAGCCATAGGATTACCTGGGGACATAATAAATCATTTTCCAGACTCTATCTCCGTCTGGTCCAAACAAAGCTATAATCTACTAGCTGATTGCGCTTTCTTTTTTTATTATGTGTACGTTCGTTATGTGGTTGCTGTATAATCCTTTTTTTTTTTTTTTGTACCTAGTAAGCTTCTGCATCCATTTATATAATAAATAAAAATGCTAAATAGGGTGAAAGAAATTAGTTTAGAATTGTCAACTAATAAAATATTTAAATGCAATAATAATAAAAAAAAAAAACAATTTTCTGAATTTGTGTTTCGCAGATTTGACCTTGAAGGTTAAGAACAAGGACACTGAGGCCCAGATCCACAAAAGGCGGCTAAGCTTTAGCACTTTGCTTTAGCCTTTACCCCCAGTCGCATGAATAGAAGTAAAGGCGAGCTAAAGCTCAGCCCCCCTTTTGTGAATCTGGACATAAGGGGGGTCATTCTGTATACTCCAAAGCAGCCCATTGACTTCAATGGGGATTTTCAGCTGAGAACTGCCCAAACAGCGGCTTTGGAGTTAATTTATGCCACAGCGGCTGTTTTCGGCCAAAAAGCCCCAACAGGGAGTTTCATCCAAAACTGTCCCGAGCGGCTACTATGGTCCAGATTTATGAAAGGAGAAACTCTAATTATTATTTAAATTATTATTATATTATTAATTGCTTCCGCTGGGATTCCTTGTCTTTGATAAATATGGTGCTGTTCTTTGCGCTGATTTTTGCCCCCGTTTTGCAGCCGGGAGACTTTAGTAAATAGACCCGTCAACAACATCTAACGAGAAGCGGCCCAGGACTTCTCTGTGCTTTATCGCACCGAAGGAAGGCAGGCTAATAAACTTCACAGGCAACCGCTCCATTTGCCTTGAAAACACGCCCTGGGAAGAAACGTATTTATTTATTTTTTTATTACACCCTGGACAAAGGAAATTGTTTTATAACCATGCTACGTGCAGCTGCTTGGCAGTGATGATAAAAGGGAGCGTATGGGTTGAGGGAGAGAGGGAGGTTTCATACAATTCCCAACTTTACAGAGACCTACAGAGCTCTGCTCACTAATCACTGTCCCCCAGGGGAAGAGTAGAGCTGTGTTATGGGAACCAGTATCTTGTCAGGGTGACCTGTGTAAAAGTGGCAGGATCAGTAGATAGGATGTAATTTCAGAGGTGTGTGTGTGTGTGTGTGTGTGTGTGTGTGTGTGTGTGTGTGTGTGTGTGTGTGTGTGTGTGTGTGTGTGTGTGTGTGTATATGTATATACAGTATCTCTATATCTATATCGTCATTGCAGAGGTAAAAGTAATTAACTACTTTCTTGGAGTACTGAGAAAAGGGCAATTAAATGTTCTTTTTGGCAGGAAAAAATCTATTTAAAAAGGAAGGTATTTTGATATGACAAGTTCTGAAAATTAGGTGTCTTTAATGGGGTTTTCAATAGAAATATCAAGACATTCCAAGTCAGGGAGTGGATTTATGGTAGTGCGTTTTATGCCAAAAAGGTACTTATCTGGTACTATTGGCACCAACCTAATGTCAGAATTCCCGTGCGCAACTCGCGATGCATAGAAATCTATGAGGTCACTTGTGCTAAACATGAGCAAGGCTCTCCTCCAGTCAGATTCCCTTTCCCTGAGCTAAGCTTGGTAGGCCTGTTACTGTTTTATGATTAGCATACACCCCCCAAAAATATTTTGCCAGTGTTTAGTGATGTTCACCATTAGTGTATATCAGGGCTCTTCAACCAGCTCTCCAAAGGGGTCCGGTTAGAAAACAATTAGGAGCAGAAGGGCCACAGGCTTCTTATAATGCCATTTTAGATGGATTTTAAAGACGTGAAAATGATCATATTTCAACATTTTGCAAAGCATGCGCAACATCTGAGCCATATACCGTATATTTACATGACCTTAACTTACAAGTGCGTTTCAGTGTGGAAAAAGTGCACTTTGGTCCTGCTAATTTCATACTAGTTGCTTCGGCAGCTGAGTCCAAGGGCCATATCAAGGCTATGAGGCCCGCTTCCCCGCAGTTAAAGAGACTCTCTGTATATTACTGCCGCATGCTCACTCTCTGTAAGATAGAAACATAAATTGCTCTTTTGTTTTTTTAGAGCATCGCCATTGCCCTGTGCTGGATTTATTTCACTCATGTACCCTTTGTGTAGGGCTGTACACACACACATACATGATGTAACTAAACTCCATTGGTGTTTTGATAATCATTCAATATATTTTTACACGCAAAGTGCGGACCGTGAACACAAATATTAATGGGCACGATAAGTCCCTGCTACAAAGAGCTGACGCTCTGTTTGTCCCCGTGGCTCTGGGAGATAAAGTGACTTGCCCAAAGTCACAAGGAGCTCACCTAATGTTAGGTCATTCCTGCTCACGATTTTTTTTTTGTTGTTGAGAATTTAAAGGCTTGTTTTGTGGCTAGTTTTGAGAGGACTATATTACGTCAAGGTTGGAGCCTCATCACACATCAGAAAATCACTCCGCCACTGAAGCCACTGCCAGCACAACCAGATCTTTATTCTCCCTACTGGCTGGCAGGCGTACAATAGTCATAGACCGAGCTATTCGTGATTAACTCTCTTTGTGCCACGGCGGTGCTGCAGCCTTTTTGCTCTGCACTGCAAGGATTTAAAGAGAACCACTGCTGGGGAAAATGCAGGCAAGCAAACGTGAAATGGGAAACGCAAACCTGGGAACATCTATGAAGCCTTGCTATTAATATTATCTTTTATGAGGCCAACCTATTCTGCAGCGAAGTACAATCTGGGGTTAATGACAGGAGCAAAACATAAAATACATACAACTTAAAACACAGTTAAACAAGAGGTAATGAGGGCCCTGCCCCGGGAAGCATGTGAACCCCAATATGACAGAAAACATAGTTATAGAGGCTATTAAATCTTACAGTGTTGCTGCACATTCTCAGTTGTGCTCTACTACACAACCATATCACGGCCAGATGGGCCTATAATTATAAATATATATATATATATATATATATAAATGGAGAGTCCCCGGACACCGGTGGCACCCCTCGGGTTCGGAGATATATATATATCTATATCTCCGAACCTGAGGGGTGCCACCGGTGTCCGGGGACTCTCCGTTTAGAGATGCGTCAAGTCCAGGATGGACTGAGCGTCCACCAGGCAAACTTGGGAACCAAGATGCTCCGGAAGCCAATAGATAATCCACCACATGCTTATTTTTGTTTTTTGGTGACCTCGGTGGGCGTGTCTATAGTTTTTTTTGTTTTGTTTTTTTGGGGTGTGTGTGTCTAAAACGGTACCAAAAAAAACAAACCATACAAGTATCTCCGGGAAATCAGGCTTGTCCCTGAACACCGGAGGAATACTGGTCAACTGCAAGGATAAGATGAGAAGAAAGGAAACCAGCTGGGGTTGCTGTTTTAATTGGCATGATTTTCATGATTCATGCTTTGCAGTATCTCACTTATCTGGAGTCAGTGTCCTTTATTTTTATCTGTGGTCTCTGGGACATCACTGGAAAATCTCTCCCTGAAACCAGCACTATTCCACCAAAAACGTCCTTTCTCTTTTTTTTTTTTTTTTTTTTTTTTTTAAAGCAAAACCAACATATGCCACTGATTTGGGTCATTGGCAGCTGACATCTCACGAAACTTGCCACCTACCTCCCATGTACATTCTGGGGGGATTGTTTTCAGTGTTGGGATTGTTCTTGGCTTTCCCTTCGCATTATGGAGTCCTGGTCACTCGAAAGGCTAGATCTCCCTTGAGCCTGGCACTCATTTTCATACTGCAGGGGAGGCCAACTCCGGTCCTCAAGGACCACCAACAGGTCAGGTTTGCAGGATATCCCTGCTTCAGCACAGGTGGCTGAGTCGAAGACTGACATACAGCCACCTGTGCTGAAGCAGGGATATCCTGCAGACCTGACCTGTTGGTGTCCCTTGAGGACTGGAGTTGGCCACCTCTGTCCTACAGGCTCAGTGAGACATGATGCCACTCTATGGCTAGCACCAGCTCCTGCCTTAACCCCTCACCACGTGTGGCAGCCACGGTTGGGTTAATAGAAAACCTTCAAAAAAGGAGCTGCAATCCAACATGCCTCCTAAGGCCCGGACCGTGGTGCCTTCGCCCGCGCGGAGGCTGGTCAGTGAGCGGGTGCTTACCTGGCCGTGCGGGGCGTGCTGAGGGGCGTCACGGATCTAGTTCGTCCTCATTGTGCGAACCGCTCACGTGACCGGCCTGTCGCGCCAAGAAATCAGTTTGAACTGATTTCTTGCGCAACGCGCGCCCCCCCCCCCCGCTTCCGCCCGCACGCGCCCATACGCCGCATGCACGCAAACACTGCCTTAAGGCAGTCTGTTCGCTCAGCGTGCGGTCGCGTCCACATGGTCTGCTGTACCATGGCCCCAGCCTAAGCATCTCCACCCACCGTTGTGGCTTAAAGAATACATTAAAAAAAATACTGTGCCTGCCTTTAAAAATTCTATATTTCTTTAACATTGATGTATTACCACATTTTAGGAAACATGATACCACGAGTAGAAAGCAGAAGAGAGAGAGAAGCGTCCTAAAGTAAATGATTCTTCCTTTCAATAAAAATGTAAGCCATTAGCCAATAACAAATTAAAAGTAGTGGTACTCTGGGTCTGTAGATAAAAATAATAGTGATGCTATTACCTTACACAGCTAGAAACTACACTTTTACTAAGTGGGCAAAGCATGGGACCACATTTTCAGACAGCCTATGATATGGTTAGATGATGTATTTATGCAATAAGAACATAAAGTGATATTTTTTTTTAAATAGAACGGTAGCTAGTACCCTAACGATGGGGAACCATTGAAAGGGTTAATGAGCCTGCCAGTTAAGGGTAGATTATATTTGGCCTAGTTGGTGACCATAGTGCAATAGTAAAACTGGAGAGGAGTATGATTTTTTTTTATTATTATTTATAAACTTACTATTTTCTCTCGTTATTAAATAATTAGGAACTTTTTTTTTTAACGTGTGCCCGCCAAATCCATTTCCTTCCAAAAACCTGTTGCCGCTCGTTTAACAGGATTAGTCTGACCTCACACAGTACTACCAATTTTTTTAAATTTTATTTCTTTTATTATTATTCCTCTTCGCCTGCTGAGCCTGGCGAGGGAGGGGAAAAAAACCAAGAGCGTAAAAATGCGGGTTTTTAGAAAAGCTGACAGGCCCGAGGGATCCTCCCCGTGTGCCTTAGATCTGTGACTCCCCGGGATAGCTTGTTGAGCTTCTGTGAGAATGTGCCACGGGTGTGTAAGAATTTGGGCTCCCGGCCAAGGCACAAACTGCCTGTAATCGTTAACTCTGCTCTGCAAAGAGTTCAAACAGCACTAAAGGGGCCGACAGTTAATACAAGATGGAAACGGAGAGAGAGGCAGGTCACTGCTGCAAGGGAGCGAAAATCTCAGCTCTCTCTTCATGCCTTTTTAAAAAAAAATGTACACAGCTTCTGATCTGAAACTTGCTATTAGAGAGGGTTGGGGGTCCTTACAATATATCTGATCTCAGACGCGTTATTAGAGGGGGTTGGGGTTCCTTAGAATGCATCTGATCTCAGACGCGTTATTAGAGGGGGTTGGGGGTCCTTACAATGCATCTGTTCCCAGATGCGCTATTAGAGAAGGTTGGGGGTCCTTACAATGCATCTGATCTCAGACGCGCTATTAGAGAGGGTTGAAAAAAAGGATAGAAACCACTGGCCTTAGCCCTTAATCTATATCGGTTGGAAGGGTGGATCGGTGGCCGCATTGGTGCATGGGAAATTGCATACGAAAGCAGCCCGACCGGCCGAATTGGGAGAATATAGAATAAGCCCCTAAGTCTTTCTCTCTGCTTATTTGTTTCTCAGCTTATTTTTCTCTCTGTGTGTGTGTGTGTGTGTGTGTGTGTGTGTGTGTATATATATATATAAATATAAATTGTTAGTCCAATAAAAAAGGTATCACCTAATACTGAAGAACTCATTAATTCTGCACTATCGCAACTGGACTAACACGGCTATTTTCTGCTTTATATATATATACAGTGGTTGACAAATCACCAAAAAATCTACTCGCCACACAAAAAAATCTACTCGCCACCTAGTACCAAACGTGTGCTGCTTGGGCCAATATTTACTCGCCCGGGGGTTAAATCCACTCGCCCGGGGCGAGCAAATGTATAGGTCTGTCGAACACTGAATATATATATATGTATATGTATCAGTACCGTGTTAGCCGAGCTTCAATAATCAAAAAATAAATAGATGATACCGTTCTGTGACTAATTGCTTGCTTCATTCATTGTAACGTCGCCGGAAGAAGAGATCAGTGTATCTCGAAAGCTCGCACAAATAAAAGCATTTCGTTAGCCACAGAATGGTATCATCTATTTATTTTTTGATTATTTGTATATATATATATATATATATATAAATAAATATTGTGTGTGTGTGTGTATGTATATATATCTATAGAGAGAGAGAGAGAACTTGTATTCAAAAATAAACATAGCACAAACTATTTGAATACAAGTTTTCTTACTTACCTTTGAGTGCTGTCTTGTGTCTGCTCCTGCTGGAGTGGATTACTTTTCTCTTACTATTGGTATAGGACATGCACCGCAAACTGTTTATGGTATATGTATATATATATATATATATATATATATATATATATATATATATATATATATATATATATATATATATATATATATATATATTGTTGGTTGTTTAGGTCTCTTTGCTCTTTGTTTTCTCTCTAGCTGGCTTCTATTCATTAGGCTATGAAACCATCTTCCCAGTACGGGAGAAGAGATCCGCTCCATTCAAATGAGCTACTCGTATCCAATAAAGGGAGGTGGCTTCACTGCCTCCTTTCTTTATGGGTTATATATCCAAGTCTCCCAGCAACAACAACATTGTCGGGAAAAGTGGTAGCAAAAAACAGTAACCACATGAAAGCAATCCAAATGACATTGAAAGCAACGTTCTGTTCTGCTTCAGAACTCTGCAAACTTCCAACAGAATAACAGCAGAGAGACAAATATCACAGTGGCTCGTATGAAACTAAAGAAGAGAGCAATTTCAGTTCAAATTGCAGCGATCCGGGCAGCATCTGCTGGGCTTTTGCAGTGAGATCAAAGCACTCTGGCATTGTTCCCCTTCTCGAGGTTAAGGTCCCCAAATCCGGAACTTCAAAACGCACAACCGATTCCACGAAATTAGCCACACAAACTGGTTTTGTCATGGGGCCAACAAGCGGGCCCTACTGACATTTGGTCCGCACGCAAGGGTTAGACATATTTAGAAAGCCCCACCAAAACATGTTTGACAGCGGTATTTCTGTGACGTGCAAGACGGTGCGTAGGGATTTTTGTAAAAGCGAATCTCATTATGATTATTTGAATTCTCCAAGCAGGGCTGGGTCTTTGATGCGCCCTGGAGCCGGCTTGCCTGCAGCTTGTCGCGTAACCTCTTTGCAGCCAGAGCCGTGTTTCTCAGAACCCCCCTCCCCCCCTCTGTCAGTGAAAGGGTTAACTTTAATCTACAGCATCTATCCGAGGCTGAATATTATCATTTACTTATAACCCGGGGTGGAATAATCCGTGGCGCTCACGATGTAGCCCGTGGCACCTACGCGCTGACTGGGCTGTCAGTCACGGCCTCAACCGGCAAAAGCTCTCTACAGCTTGCCTGATGCTGGTTTGCAGGCACGCTGACCGGCGAGGACTGACCCCTCAGCCAGTGGCCCGGCGCACAGTACCAATGTGTTGTGCAACGCAGTACCAATCAGGGGGCTGTTTCTCCGAGATGTGCCTCTGATTAACCAAAAGGGTCCTCTATGGAAAAAGACAGTACTGTATGCTGTTATTTTAAAGAAGAAATCCAAGCAGCGTCATTCCCCCCCCCCCTGTTTTAATATATGCAGCATTTGATTTCCTTTATTGAAAACGAGTTGCCTAAACTGCTGATCGACTCGTTCTCCCGTGACCGATCCGCAAATTTCTGCTGCCCGGGGTTCACTAAATGGCTGCCTTTCAGTTTCAATCAATCCTTCAGTCAGTGTGACTCAGCAGCTACAATCAGGGCCGGGGTGATTGGTGTCTGTGCACCGAGCCCCGCGTTTAAACTCTCCCCACGACAATGAAACTGATTGCCGGGGGAGAGCGCGTGGCTTCTGTAACTCTTACCTTCCCCGGCATCTCCTGCTGCATGGTCCCGTCGGCATGGATCCGCAATGTCCAATGGCGTCGCGTTGCCATGACAACATGGCACCGCAATGTCACGTGACGTCACGGAGCCACGATGACTGGACTAAGCAGGGGGAGATGCTGGGAAGAGATGCCGCTCCCGGAGAAGGTAAGGCCGCGTCCGTACTTGGTGCGACGCAAACAAAAGGCCGTGCCTCTGCGAGGCCGGACGCGATTGCCGAGCAGACAAAATAATTAGATTTTGTTGCGCGACGGCCAGGTCACGTGAGCGGTTCAACCAATGAGGGCGAACCAGCTCTGTGACGTCACCGTCACGCCTCCCTGTCGCGTCTCCCCCTAGGCCACAAATCACCTTTGCGGCAGGCGCGCACAACGTCACACGCCCTGTATAGCCTCAGCCTAAGGCTACGCTTACAGTGACTGCGACAGCGACGTCAGGCTGCGGTCGCTGGAAAAATCAAATTGAGATGACTTCCAGCGATCGCGACCATGCCGGCGCGCCACGCTTACTGTAACTTACTGTAAGCGCACGCAACGGCTGCAATGCATTTGTTTGGACGCACCGTCGCGTCGCTGGCACTATAAGCGTAGCCTAAGAGCTGAGGCCCTGCAGCTCTCCCTGCATCGAGCCCCGCAAACATCCCAGCTGGCCCTGGCTACAATGGATCCTGATATTACTAAGGTAACATTATCTATTGTTACAGTTTGCAGCTCAAACTGCTGGGAACATTTTCAACAGATTATCACAAAACAGGAAAGTGGTGCGAAGATCTTGCACTGCTGGGGAGGTGTGCCAAAGAATGCTATAGAAATCAAAGGATGCTCAGTATATTAAAACTCATCAAAAATGGTATTAAGCGTTGAATTAAAAAAATAAAGTTGTAAGTATTATCTAATGCTACAGAACTGATTTATTTAAAAAAAAAAATAATAATAATAACACATGTTGGATATTGCATGGATTGCTCCTTTAATGAATTTAATTGTCCGTGAACAATTTTGTATCACATTAAAATTTTATAGCAAAGGTGACAATTACATTTATGAACACTGCAATTCTGGTAACACGATCATTGTAACTGTAATTGTAACATTTAGTAGCAACAAATAGACATTTAATTTTTATTGGCACTAACAAGTTTTTAAAGAAGCTAGCTCCTGTTAAACAATTGAGTTGCCTAAACTAACAGACAATGGAAATAGGGGATTCCTTTGGGGGGAAAGGGGAACAAATAAAAATATCACTTGTGAACACATTCAAATGTCTCAGGCAGGTCTGCAACCCGACTTTTCCCCATTATCTCTTGGCATACAATGCTTCCACGGCAGCCAGGAATTCTGGGTAATGACATGCAAATGAGCACTCCCAGTGTGTTTGGGGTAAAAAAAAAAACAGAGGTTGGTTTTGACACTGCAGTAATGTATTTGGTTCTGTTTGTCTCTCTCTGTGCAGTTTCACCCACTGTCGCTGTGCAACACAAGCGAGGACGAGCAGACAGAATCTGGGTTCATCGCAATTGTCAAACTGGAGACTCCTGATCGTGACCCCCAGCCGTGCCTGTCCCTGGCCAGCAAGGTACCTTCAGGATATCTTCCTGTACGCGTAATGGAGCCATTGGGTTAGCACAATCCACTGGGGATGTCCCTGTAATTGTATCATGGAACCGTTGCGTTGCCACAATAAGCTGTACAAGGAACTCGGAGCTCTCGAAAACATATCTTTCTCAGTGATTCCTAGAAATCAGGTAGCCAGTCGAATCTATCACATCCCATCAAAAATAAAAATACGGCAGCAATTTTAGCTCCACCCAAAAAGCTAAGAAATAGAAACAGATATATGTGAAGCACACGAAGGAGAAAGGTAAAAGAAGTCATGTTGTGTGCATAAAAAGGTTAGTCGAAAAGCAAAAAAAACCAACCAAAATGAATAAAAAACCTTTGCTTTATCTAATTGTACTCTATTCTGCCATATCAATGGCAGTGTACACAGTACTGTGTGTATGTGCCTTCAACGACTCCCCTGGTGCTTTTCGCTCTCGCTTTTGATCACACAGCTGGCTGCCGACCTCCGACCCCGCACCTGAAGCGCCGGAATGCAATTGGGGGATGGGAGCGAGATCCATCTGTTCACCCTGTCAACTTTGCATATATATTGTGTCCATGGGTGTGCTGTACAGTACTTGCATGCGTGCTCTCGTGTATCTGCTTCCCTTTCAGTGGTCGCTCTGCCCTAAGGAATAGTACTGGTGCGGCGCCTCATTTCTAGAAATGATAAACCTGTTCAAACATTGGGGCACAGATCCGTGGATGAGGAACTAGTGAAACCCAAACCCAAGCTCGCGAACGAACGTGGCAAACGTGAGATTGTTGCATCTGGCAGAGAAGTCACCAAAAGTCACTAGTAACAATTTCCTCACAGAAATGCAACCGATTTGCCAAATATTACCACTTTTGCTGAACTTGCTATGCTTTTAAAGAGAAATGTTAATAAAAAAAAAAATTTTTAATTGGAAATATGCCATTTTTTTTTTTTTTTGCTTTCACACGTCAACATTTTTATTGCAAACAAGAAAAAGACGTCTGACAGCCCCATGGCCTTTGCATCATTACATTGTTGAATAAATTAATGCAAAGTAAGGCAACCTTCGACATCTCTACGGGTCGGATCTTATTTTGGAAAGGCGTATACAACAATTGATGCTGTGAAAACAGAAAGGGAGAGGGTCTTTCTCAAATGAAATCCCTTTAAAGGGAACGTGTTTGAATGTCGGAGAGTGCATTCCTTCTAAACATCACAGGGGCCAGGAACCTAAAGCAGGGGGGCTCAACTCCCGTCCTCGAGACCCTCCAACAGGTCAGGTTTTAAGGCTATCCCAGCTCCAGCACAGGTGACTCAATGGCTCAGCCGAAGATTGAGATATACAGCCACCTGTGCTGAAGCTGGATTTTCTTAAAACCTAACCTGTTGTGGGGGGGGGAGGGGGGGCTCGAGTTCTGGTGTTGAGCACCACTGATCTAAAGGACCTTTTAACACTCTGAGGACGTCACGGCTTTGTGCCTGTTTCTAGGGGAGAGATCGTGGTCACCGCTCTCCAGGAGCAGTGAGCTCATTCAGAGGACTGTCCTCTTCCAGTCACGCCATGGGGGGCTGGGTTGCTACCATGAGTTCGCTACACAAGCTATCACCATGGTTGTGATCCCTAAAGGTGCAGGTCCTCTGGCCGGCAACATGTTGGGTCTTTTTGCTGCCAGTGGCCACCAATGCATTCAGGAGTTAAGTGATGGAGCAAATCGCTGAACAGAGATGACAACCGTCATAGTCCTATGTCAATGAGATTTGTGGGTCTAAACCCATAATAATAATTAATTGAAAGCTCCTTGTTTATTTATTTTTATTTTTTACGAGCGAGGCCCCTTTCAAGTGTATGAGAGGGCTGAAGCTGAAATATCAGTACGACTCTCCGAAAATAAGTAACAGCTGGCAGCATGTTTCAAATGTTTGCTGTAGTATAAAAGCAGGACGGGCAATGGCGGTTTTAACGATTCTCTTTGTAAAGTTTAGGTTTGTAAATAAACGAACAATTGCAGTACTCTGAAACACTTGGGTACCAGCACAATTCAACCATTGGTGATATTGTTTGTTGTGTGTTTCAGGCTCGGCTGGCAGGGGAGAGAGGAGCACGCGCAACACTCTTTGATATTAGCAATGACCGAGAAGCATTTAACCAGGTGCTGTCCTTCAGGCCACATTCAGTCTCAGATGTTTATTATCTGAGGTTATTGGTTCACTTGATGCTGTTGTTGTGTATGACTTATTTTAAAGTAGACCATTCAAGTCTTCTTCTTCTTCTTCTTCCTTTTTTTTTTTTCTTTCTTATTATTTGCTATTATGTTGTCTGGGGAGGACAACCTCAGATATTCATAAACATGCTAAGACACCTATTGCAACATTTGCCACATTTCTGGAAACAAAACCTTCTGCCTAATGTGAGTCAGGTTTGGGACAGAATCTGGAGTCTGAGAAAATACACTGCTCACCCTCGGTGCTCCTTGTGTTAACCCCCCAAAAAGTCAGGGATGGGATTTTGGGACATTTGGATGGAGACCCCTTTGATGCTGTCCTCTTGCCCCTTTCTGTTATTACTATTGCATGTGTAGCTAAAGGCATCTGAGCACTGTCCCATCCATTCAATATAAGGCTGTTTGACCCATGACTGCCGTGGATATATAGAAATCATTTAATTATATATATATATATATATATATATATATATATATATATATATATATATATATATATATATATATATATATATATATATATATATTCTCTGTTCTTTACGTGTGTAACTTCCTCTTGGCACTCTTGTTTTCCCCCTCTTTCCTTTTTGTTTTCTGTACTTCCATGCCCTATTTTATGTTGTGTGTAAAATAAATACATGATATCAGAACCTGTTACAAACCTCTCTAAGGCCGCGCTTACAGTGCCCGCGACATCAGGCTGCGGTTGTGGGAAAAATTAAATTGAGATGACTTCCAGCGATCGCGACCAAACCGTCGCGTTGCGCTGGCTATAAGTGCACGCGACGGCGGCGGCAATGCATGTGTTTTGACGGGATGTCGCTGTCGCCGGCACTATAAGTGCAGACTAAGACCACCACAGATACTACAGCTCTGCATTACATCAACTACTGAATAGTTGCTATAACGCAAATCAGGGTGATTTTTCAAGTCATAAAGACCGGTGCAATTTCCATTATTATTATTATTATTATTATTATTAATGTGGCAGTTTATGAAGTACTAGTTGTGTGTCGTACATATTGTTCTATTTTGTCCATGTTTGCCTCGCTTTTTTTTATGCAAATCCTACAATATACTAAAATGAAGCATCAAAACAGTTTTTAAAAAAATGCCCTTAATAAAATTCAGCCTATAATTTGCACATAATACCAAAACCCGTGTGTTCCTTCACAGTGCTGTAGTGTTTTTGTGCTTTTTTCTTACAACCAGAACCAGAATGGGTTAGCAATGAATTTCAATGAACTGCAGCCTTTCTAATTTTTACAATATACATTCAGTACCTCAGAATGACTGACTCTTGCTTCCTTAAGCAGAAGTGAGAACATCTCAGTCACTTTATTTTAGATGTTATTTGCATGGGGTGACTATGGTTGTCTTGTCCTAGAGATGTTATTTTGCGCTCTCTATAAAAGCTTATTGTGCTACCACTTAGACACAGGATACTGGTATTGAATGACCATTTGATCCAAACTGGTACCTTTTTGTTCTTTTCCTGTAGATCCTTGGGCGTATATATGTACATGTTGAACACGTTTAAGCTCCATTTTAAATAGGGTGAAGGCTCCTAGAATACTACCCTAACTATTTACCCTGAGCCGCCTGGACCGGGATTCTGAATGACAGAAAAATGTTACGCCTCTGTTTTTCTTCCCCCAGTTGCAACAGCCGTCCGGCCTACCTCAGCCCGTAGTGTTAATCTGGGGCTCTGACGCTGAGCGGCTGATGGACGTTGTCAACAATAACCGAGAGGCTCACGTGAAGATCGAGGTGCCGGAGCAGCCCAAGAGGGTGAGGCAGGGTTCTGGAGGGAGAGGGGACCTGTTTGTTGTGTATGTTGGGGAGTGATTATCCCAGTTGATCCTTCACTGTCAGAGATGGAACACTGATACTAAACAGAAATCCTTTCTCACATACAGCTTGACTATGACATCTGGATTCTTCTGACGGTGGTTGGTCTCGTCTTAGTCATCGTGTTATGTGCAGTTGTGCGACTTCGCTGCAAGCCGATCCCAACACCGGTAATGGTCACCTTCTTAAGAGTATAAGAAAATGAAGTGGATTCAGCTGTGAATCATAGATTAAGAATTGTGTTATACCTTTTCTCCCCCTAATGTAGTTGCCATATTGTGGCCTATTACCAACTTAGTAAGGGAGAGAGAGATAAGTATGACTAAAGTTGGTAAACTCCAGCTAATGCTTTTTACAAATCATAACCTTTTAAAAACTTTTTAAGAATTATTAAAATTTATTGTAGGTTATAATTCTTTTTAGGTTACCAACAGTAGTGTTATTTATACATTTATATTATAGTGTACAAGACCTTGCAGGTCTCAAGTGCGCTCACTAGAAGTAAAGACCTGAAGTTTTGAAAATTCTAATGTTGGTATCAGAACCTTGAGTCTATTACAACACATTTACATTTTCTCTGCAGCAGCAACGTATGTGTTAACTCTCCTCCTAGATATAGGACAAGAAGTAACGGTGTCAGGGGCAAATAACTACTCGTCTTCTATGCCACTTGCTTCTTGTCCTATTTGTATGGATGAAGAGAAGGATTATTTGGGCCTCTAGAGTGCTGCCCAGGGGGAGTTTAGCGATCTGTCTACCTCCCATCTCACACTACTTTGCTCCACCAGAGTGCCGTCCTGCCAGGTCATCCCACCCCAGCCTTTCACTCACCAGGGGCCCACAGTCCCTCCGCAGGCATGGCAGCCAGAAGAGAGGGATGATATTTCTGGGCTGCAGGGCGCCACCTGATCACTTCTCTGCTTCCACCGTCCGAGCATTCCTTAAGTCGCTGAATGTCCCCCGAGCGTTCACCAGGCTACAGCTGTAAACCTTTGATGCTGGGGCTCCCTGATGACATTACAACAAGCAATAGCCGGGAGCTTTACCTTTCTGGCAGGAAGCCAGGTCAATGCTCTGTGTTCTTCTTTTCACGGAGCTGTGGCCACTTGTATTTTTTTTCTCTCCCTTCCTTGCAGCACATTATGTCTGCCCCTGCTTCTCCTGAGCATAAGCTTGATCCCAATGTAAAGCCTCAACCTGATTCCAAGGAGGAAGAGAGACCCAGGGAAACCACTTCTAAGCAGCAGCCTAGGATGTGTGCCTTCTGTGAAGATCTGTTACCAGCAGCCTATGCACAAAAAGTTACGCTATGACTGCATCAAAAAGATTTCAGCTTTCCACATGGATGTTTACGTTTTTTTTAATCTGGATGAAGGACTCGCTTGTCTATGCCTTTTTGAAGCGGCTTGCTCTGAAGCTGTGAAAAGATTCAGGTGCGAGACCTCGTTACATTGGACCTCTCAGGGGTCCGAGGTGGAGAGAATTCCCTGGAAGAGAAGGAAAGTATTCAGAAAGACACAGGACATTAGTTCTCCTAATCGCGTTCCCGAGTAGACGCTTGCAGGACACAACCGGTGCAAAGTTTTGTTATGGCGGAAATCATTTTTAAAAATGCCTATTTTATTGTAAACTAGCTAAAGTTCCCGCCCTCGCACGGGTTGCAGTACTGTAATCTTTTCCACTGCAGACTTGATACTGTGAATCAATTGATAATGGCGCCCTCTTTAACCCGGTCAATAATTGCACCTTCCAGTGAGGGAGGCTGCATCCCCAACCCCCTGTCACTGAGACGCCCACCCCAAATTATAGTGACATCCACCTACTTCACTGACACTCCCTCAGTGACCTTCCCCCTCAGTAACACTCGCACCCCATCAGTGACCTTTTCTCTAACATCCCCCCACCTGTCACACTCTCCCCTCTCATCTTCTCTCTCCCCCTCCACCCCCCCCCCTGTATTTTCTCTTCCCCTCTGTCTCTCACTTTTCCTCCCCCTCACTTACACCTCACACCTCCCTCTCTTATTCCCCTCCCTCTCTAACACCCCTCCACTCCCCCTCCTCATCTTACACCCCCACCTCTTACATCCCCACCTCTCCCCCTGCCTCTCTTACACCCCCAACTCTCCCCCTGCCTCTCTTACACCTCCGTGGTCTACACTGTCCCCCTAAGGAATGTCCCGAAGTCTGCCAGCTCAGCACGGCAACCACTCACATACCTCCCTCCAAAGCAAAGGCCTAGCGCTGAGAAACAGAGCAATCGGTGGCCTCGTGGAGAGGGTACAATCAGTCGGAGGCGGAGAAGTTAAAAACAACAACAAGAAGAAAAAAAACGACCGTCCCAAAATAAAAAATATCCCCCAGGCGCACACCATAGGGTCCTCTTAATATGCATGCACAGTTTTAGGTCTCTAGGTTACATGGTCTTGGAATTATGGCTCTGACAGACACACAGGCTCTTTTATTATTATAGATTTAACATTGTTCTGACTAAGAAGAACCCTTTGTCTGTGTCCCTCACCGCATGTCCTCCTCCTCCTGTGCTCACTCTGCCCCTCTCTCCTTTAAGGACTCTGTGCAGCAGCAGACTCTCCTGGCCATCAACCGTCTAGGCACCAGAAAGTACGAGTCACGCAAATCGAGGGAAAGGCGTACAAGGAATGCAAGAAGTGGCAGGCCAGATACTGCCAGCACCAGCAGCTCTGTGCCTGTGTGTGCCATCTGCCTGGAGGAGTTTACAGATGGGCAGGTAAGTGCTGTAGCCAACACACATCACACAGTGACCTGCAAAGTATGTATCTGTTAACTGTTTTATAACGGGCAGTCGCTCTACTAACCTATGCATTGCATACAGTCATGGCGGCAACCGAAAGCCTATACACACTGCACTCCATTAACTTCACCCCTGCAAAGTGTGGATTTATGACCCACTCTGAAATCGGTCATCTTTTGACCTCTAATTCTGTCTAGGAGCTGCGGATTTTGCCTTGTTGCCATGAGTACCACCTGACGTGTGTGGATCCGTGGTTGAGGCAGCATCACACCTGTCCTCTCTGTATGTATAATATATTGGGTAAGTGTATTTATTAATATTTTCTCTGTGGGTGTACCTCCCGGTGTTTGTTCTGGGACCACTTCTCTTTTCCCTCTACAAACTCTCTCTACGTGACATTATCACATTTTGTTGGGTTAAAATATCACCTTTATGCTGACAACACACAAATTTACTTTTCAACCACTCACCTTACACCTGCTGTCAAGACCAAAGTCTCTGAATGTGTCTCCGGTATATTATCCTGGATGGCCCTCCATCAACTCCAACGTAACATGTCGGTGCTCCTCATACTTCCTCCCAAGCCTGGCCCACTGCCCCCTTTTCCATTACTTTTGGCAGCACTATCTTACACCCAGTATCACAAGCACGCTGCCTAGGTGTCACATTTTGACTCCTCCCTCACATTCTCCTCTCACATTCTCAATGTAGCTAAAACCTGTCGAGTTTTAGTCCGTAACATTGCAAAGATGCGCCTTTTCCTCTGTCGCTCTACTGCTGAAACTCTAACACATGCCCTCATTCTCTCCCATCTCAACTATTGTAACCTACTGTCTGGCCTTCCTGTCTCTCACCTGTCTCCCCTACAAGCTATCCTAAACACTGCTGCTAGAATCACTTTACTCGCTCCTAAATCTGTCTCGGCGTCTCCCCTGCAGAAATCCCTCTCCTGGCTTCCTATTCAATATTGTATTACTTCTTCTGTTACTTAATTCTCCTCACTTTTAAGGCTATACACTCCTTTACCCCTCCTTACATCTCAGCCCTAATTTCTCGCTGTACACTTTGCCGAATCTTGCGTTCTGCTCAAGGATGTCTTCTGTCTACCCCCTTTGTATCTAAAGCCTCCCGCCAAAAACCTCTCACTGCCCCACACCTCTGAAATTCCCTTACCTCAATATCAACCAGCACCCTCTCTCTCCACCTTTAAGGCCCATCTTAAAACATACCTTTTTATGTCTCCTCCTATTGTCATGTAGTACTGCTGTAAAGCGCCATGTACATGGATGGAGCAATACAAATAAAGATAGACAGACATATATACATACATACTGTACACATTTTATTCTAGTTGTATTACAAAGCCTGTAGACTTGACAGCATAACCATGTATGTATTTATTTATGTCTATCTTTATTTATATAGCACCATCAATGTAGATAGTGCTTCACAGCTGTAATACACGTGACATAATAATATTCCCATTATATGTTATATTATTATGTGTCATAAGCACTTGCGACACAAAAGTAACATTAGGAAAAAGCAGTCCCTGCCCAGAAGAGCTTACAATCTAAGTGGTAAGTAGGAAGAATGTGCTGAGACAGTAGGAGGGTGTTCTGGTAAGTGTGTTTGCAGGGGGTCACGGTCGATGTACCATCCAAGAATTTGAATATTGTGTGTGCTACTAATATGTTGCAGTGGTACAAGTCACTAGAAATCACTTTCTGCCATACAGGTCGTACAATGAAGTGTAGTGATACTTGCTTACATTTAGAAATCTAAACAGGGTATGAGACATTTCCACTTAGTCACTGAAGCGGTGAGGTGGATACGCATTGGCTTTAGGGTTACAAGACTCCGTTTAAAGCTGCAGTTCAGTCAATATCCTGCATGTGTGTTTTTTTAAATAAATCAGTTCTGTAGTAAGAAAAAATACTTTTAGCATTTTCAGTTTTTAAAAAAACAACTTTGAAAGACCAATTTTCTTGTATTCTATTTTAACAACCATTTGCTAAGGCACTGCCCCTTCATGTCCTGTCACAAGCCCTGGCACACCCCTTTGTCAGCCCTGCCCTCCCTCTAGCACATGTCAGTGCAGGAGTGCTCATGAATATTCATGAGCTTCCACTGAGAGAAAGAAGCAGAAGAAAAACAGATCCCTTCACTAATGATGTCACCAAATTTCGCCGATCAATACATGGAGAACGAATTGACCTGCAGCTATACAGTTCTTTAGGTAATTAGAGATTGCACACATGAAACTATTGAAGTAAAAAAATAAATTAAAAAAAAAAAAGACTCAACTGCAGCTTTAAAGGCTTCTGTATGTAAGTATAACTTTTATAAAGCACCAAGTTGTGTTTGACATAGATAGTAAGATATAACACAGGGAAATATAATACCAACCTGGGATAATTGAATCAAACATAAACGAGAAGGGAGTCAATGAACACCATTTAGATGTATTTAATAGCACCAACATATTCAGTAGGGCAACACAAAATGGGACACGACAATACTATAAATAATGACATACATAATGAAGGATATATCCTTGACTACACAAATAGAATAGGCAAAGGATGTCTCGGTGAGAGCAACTTACAATCTAAGGAGACTACGGTAATAATAGCTAGACACTTGAGGGACATGCTGAGGGAAAGACCAGCCTATGGGGGAGAGTGGTTGTCAGATGCTGCAGAAGTGACGGTCTCTGAGTAGAGGCTGGGCTTGATGTAGAGCAGTGGTTTCCAAACCTCTCTTTAGGTGCCACAAGCCAATACCTAATATCATCGTTGTAGAGGTAAAAGTCATTAACTACATTCTTTGAGTACTGAGGAAAAGTCGGTTAAATGTTCTTACCCGACACACCTATGTTACATATACACTTACCCGACACACCTATGTTACATATACACTTACCCGACACACCTATTTTACATATACACTTACCTGACACACCTACTTTACATATGCACTTACCCGACACACCTATTTTACATATACACTTACCCGACATATCTACTTTACATATACACTTACCCGACACACCTATTTTACATATGCACTTATCCGACAGACTTACTTTACACGTGCACTTACCCGACACACCTACATTACATATGCACTTACCCGACACCTATTTTACATATACACTTACCCAACACACCTACTTTACATATGCACTTATCCGACACACCTATTTTACATATACACTTACCCGACATATCTACTTTACATATGCACTTACCTGACACACCTACTTTACATATGCACTTACCCGACACACCTATTTTACATATACACTTACCTGACACACCTACTTTACATATGCACTTATCCGACAGACTTACTTTACACGTGCACTTACCCGACACACCTACATTACATATGCACTTACCCGACACCTATTTTACATATACACTTACCCGACACACCTACTTTACATATGCACTTATCCGACACACCTATTTTACATATACACTTACCCGACATATCTACTTTACATATGCACTTACCCGACATATCTACTTTACATATGCACTTACCCGACACACCTATTTTACATATACACTTACCTGACACACCTACTTTACATATGCACTTACCCGACACACCTACTTTACATATGCACTTACCCGACACACCTATTTTACATATACACTTATCCGACAGACTTACTTTACATGTGCACTTACCCGACACACCTACATTACATATGCACTTACCCGACACCTATTTTACATATACACTTACCCGACACACCTACTTTACATATGCACTTACCCGACACACCTATTTTACATATACACTTACCCGACATATCTACTTTACATATGCACTTACCCGACACACCTATTTTACATATACACTTACCCGACACACCTATTTTACATATACACTTACCCGATACACCTACATTACATATGCACTTACCCGACACCTATTATACATATACACTTACCCGACATATCTACTTTACATATGCACTTACCCGACACACCTATTTTACATATACACTTACCCGACATATCTACTTTACATATGCACTTATCCGACACACCTATTTTACATATACACTTACCCGACACACCTACTTTACATATACACTTACCCGACACACCTATTTTACATATGCACTTATCCGACAGACTTACTTTACACGTGCACTTACCCGACACACCTATTTTACATATACACTTACCCGACATATCTACTTTACATATGCACTTACCCGACACACCTATTTTACATATGCACTTACCCGACACACCTACTTTACATATGCACTTACCTGACATATCTACATTACATATGCACTTACCCAACACCTATTTTACATATGCACTTACCTGACACACCTATTTTACATATGCACTTACCCGACACACCTATTTGACATATACACTTACCCGACATATCTACTTTACATATGCACTTACCCGACACACCTATTTTACATATGCACTTACCCGACACACCTATTTTACATATACACTTACCCGACATATCTACTTTACATATGCACTTACCCGACACACCTACTTTACATATGCACTTACCTGACACACCTATTTTACATATGCACTTACCCGACACACCTATTTTACATATACACTTACCCGACACACCTACTTTACATATGCACTTACCCGACACACTTACTTTACATATGCACTTACCCGACACACTTACTTTACATATGCACTTACCCGACACACCTATTTTACATATACACTTACCCGACATATCTACTTTACATATGCACTTACCCGACACACCTATTTTACATATACACTTACCCGACATATCTACTTTACATATGCACTTACCCGACACACCTATTTTACATATACACTTACCCGACATATCTACTTTACATATGCACTTACCCGACACACCTATTTTACATATACACTTACCCGACATATCTACTTTACATATGCACTTACCCGACACACCTATTTTACATATACACTTACCCGACATATCTACTTTACATATGCACTTACCCGACACACCTATTTTACATATACACTTACCCGACATATCTACATTACACATGCACTTACCCGACACACCTATTTTACATATACACTTACCCGACATATCTACATTACACATGCACTTACCCGACACACCTATTTTACATATACACTTACCCGACACACCTACTTTACATATGCACTTATCCGACAGACTTACTTTACACGTGCACTTACCCGACACACCTACATTACATATGCACTTACCCGACACCTATTTTACATATACACTTACCCGACACACCTACTTTACATATGCACTTACCCAACACACCTACATTACACGTGCACTTACTCGACACAACTACGTTACACATGCACTTACTCGACACAACTAAGTTACACATGCACTTACCCAGCACAACTACGTTACACATGCACTTACCCGACACACCCATTTTAAATATGCTGAACAATTTACATCTAGTTTAATATAACAATTCGAGGGGAGATCTGATTAACATTTACTGAAGTCCAAAAGGAATGTGTGTTGCTGGCCATTTTTGCTGTGAAGAGGTTAAAAGCTATAGACCATAAAAAAAACTAAATGTCTGACCATTTGCTTTTTCTATTTTAGAGAGTGACACCCCGTCACATCCCCCAGCTGTCAGACCGTCCGCGCAAACACAGTTGTGGGGACGGTATCCAGGGACTGCACACTTCCAGCATCGCCTGCCTCTTCATGCAACGCCATTGGTCTATCCTCCCTCCAACAATAGTATCTTCCTATCTCGCTCTCCTTATTATCTGGGCAATGGACATCACTGGGACTTGCCAGAGCCTTTGGCCACACGAGTTCGTTCTCAACGTCGAGGGCCACAGAGTGCGGGGGAGCTGGCTATCTCTCCACTCTGTCAGGTGTCCAGCGGGTACCTGCCCGATGACCCAGGCAGTGACAGTAGCTCGGGACCGTGTCACGGCTCCTCCAGCGAAAATTGTACAGATATCAGCCTGCGCTGCTTGCAAGGCTCCTCTTCTTCCTCCTGCCACAGCTCCCAGAGCAACCACGGGGATCCTTCCCCCCGAGTACATGCCCCCCTTGTTCTACCTCAGGGAGATCTCCCAGGGTTCAATTCTCTTCTGCCATCCCAGGACTATGCCAGTCACGTCCACTATCACCAACACCGGCATCACCACTATCGACGGAATCAGACCAATGTATCCCACTCTCACCCCCACAGAGCCAAGCGGAGGCCCAGGCCTCCGAGGGGGGATTCAAGGCCCGATCAGGGGGGTAACAGGGAGCCTAGAGCTCCAACAGGGACCAATGGGGAGTCAAGGTCACTGCTGACTCACAGAGAACCCAGGACTCCGTCTTCGAGGCTCTGCCCTGACCCCCGAACTAATAGGGAGGCTGAGAGGCACAGCCAGGCCAAACCACTGTCTCCTTCCACAGTACAGGATTCAGATGAGCCTGATACCCCCACTTCTCCCAGGGGTACTAGAACTGAACTTCCAAGCAGGAGTCATCGAAAAAAAGGAGCATCTGCACTTGTGCAGCTTCCTGCTTCATACAGTACCCACCAATGGTGCCCTACGCAGGGTGGACACTGCTGCAAAAGAGCGCAGCCTGGATGGGCAGAAGGGGTCAGAGTTCTGCACGCGAGGGTGAACACACACCGAGAGAACACAGCAATGGTGCATTTGTATCATCCACCGCATCGCAACCAGGGTGGGTAACACAATGGCATAACAAATAGCATGTTCATCAGCCACGTCAATCATAGCCAGTGTGTGTTACATAAATGTATCAGACCCACTATGTCCTAAAACAATCTCACAATTGTGGAGTTGCATCCAAACTTGTGTATCCAGTGCATATTATACAAACCACAGTGTGTTACTTTAGTTTATACTTGAATAACATAATCAGCAACATCAGCAAGCAATGTAACGCAACAGCCTCATAGATTTTAGATCACAACCAGGCTGTGTAACACAATTGCATCACAATCACACCGATTTTACACTGTAGTCCATGTGAACCACAGAGATGTATTACATCAACCTTATCACAAGCAAAATATGTAACACTACTGCATCACAGCTATTGAGGGTGACGTAAAACATGAACACAACAATGCCCCGTACTCTATATGCAATGAGGCTGCTTCCTTGTGCTGCAGAAGTCCCATGCATTCGAGGGGCCCTGAACTCTTCTTCAGCACTGGGAAATGGTTTCACAGCATATTGAATATAGCCAATTATATGACACGTGTTGTTGTTGGGTTTAATTGCCGTCTCGAGACCTTCTCCAGATCACAATTCTGGTGACTGCTTTAGGAGACGTACATTTTGCACTCAGTCCTATCTTGTGTTTCAGGTACAGCTGCGGAGATTGAAGCTGTGTGTGAACACGCCGTGTAACTGCAGGGAATACAGATACGTTTGGGCTGACCCTACAGCACAGGCTGCAGTAACAGGGGCTACAACGTCCCCAGTACTTTGCCTCTCTTCCCAAACATCCAGGTCCCTCCTCAGCCCCCCGCAGTCACTTTTCACCCACTTCATCCCCTGTCACAGTCTGTGCAGCTGCTGAATCCCCCAGAACATCTGTGCAGAGCTCGGTCAGGTAAGTTTGAGCTCGTCCCTCATACGCACAATTCCATGTGCCAGCTCCTTAGACTTCTAATCAGTGGTCAAGAGTGATGATACTAGTCCGATATTAAATACCGCTACTGTATGTATTCTGTCGTTGGTTTTTATGATGCGTATGGGCAGTGTTTTAAAAATTAGAATAATCTGCTTCGTTGGCAGAAATTCACCATCATTGAAGTCAATGGCTGTTATCGTAGTGATTCAATCCCAACGTTTACGTATTCTTATGACATATATATACCAACAATCTTTTATAACACCGGTTCTGAAGAACACCAGCCAGTAAAAGAAGGAAAGTACTCTCCTGTGCTGTTTTAATGGCACTATAGTTACCTATAATTCGGGATTCTGGTGTCCGGTGTTTAGTTTTTCATAAAAGTAGCGTTTATTTATTATTATTTTCATTGGATTAAAAAAATCAATGTTAAAGCAGCAAAACATGGCGCGATTTTTTTTAAATAATTTTTTTATTACAGGATTGAAGCAGGGAGCTGAACGGAGTTAATTTCAGCTCCGCGGACACCCTGCTTGCAGATACTTACCTCGTAGAGGGTGCCGGTATCTGCAGCCAGGGAACTCGCGTGCCTAACGAAGTAGCAGAGTTTAAATGTCCCGCTTCACGCAGCCAATAGGAAGCCGTGACGTCACCAGGTGCGGCTTCCTATTGGCCCGCGTGCCTGGGACATTTGCACTCCCCAGAGATACCGGCACCCCCTTCGGAGGTAAGTATCTCTGGAAGCAGGGTGTCCCCAGGGCTGGAATTAACGCAGTTCAGCTCCGGAGACCCCCTGGTACAATACGATACTAAAAAAAACTCTGGGGAAAAATCGCAGTGATACATGTTATGCTGCTTTAACAATATATATAAAAAAAAAAATTGGCACGCTTTTGAATGTGGTGTTTATCAGTGCACTTATTTTTAGTTTCCACAATCCCCCCATGATGCCTTTGTCTCCTACCTCTGGATGGGCTGCCACAAGAGGTGGAATTTAATAGGAAAGGAGGCTTTATTTCAGGTGTTTATGGGGTTTAAGATGATCAGGCGATGGTGTTTTTTAATACGTTAATCACAGCCAGGCAGGCACTTGGGGGTTACATAGTTACATAGTAGAAGAGGCTGAAAAAAAGACCTACGTTCATGAAGTTCAACCTACTTAAATTTAGGCGACAGATACGTTATCCTATATCCGTACTTACAGTATACTGATCCAGAGAAAGGCAAACAGAAAACCAAAACCCCAGTGAAATATCATCCAATGAGGGGTGTATGTGAAGGATTTTCTTTGTTCCCTCCAGTGTCTGAGACGAGGCTGCTAAACTGTTTGGTTTCAAGCCTGATACATTTCTTAAGCAGACACATGGAGCTCCTCTCAGCCTGGGCTGCAGTGTTACAGTGGCACTGTGCTTCATAGCGGATCTGCACAATTATTTTCAGCATTGTGACACAGCTCTCCAGACACTAGTTTACTAGTTTTAAAACATATACAGTGTGTGTGTGTGTGTGTGTGTGTGTGTGTGTGTGTGTGTATACATACACACACACACACACACACTTCATTCATTTTAAGTACAGAATAGTACTGACCCATTTAACCCGTTCATTACCAAAGTGGCCAGCAACAACACTGCACTGCAAATCCTTCTTTTATATGAATTGGAGGCGGCAGTTTAGGTTTCATTAAAGGAATAACAAGGTGCACTGTACAATGAAACATCCACCGCTGCCTTGCAGTTGAAACAATGCAGAAAAGCAGTAAGAGACATTAAAGCAGCAGAACATGGTGCTACTTAAAAAATATATATATATATGTTTGAGGGGGGGGGGGGGGGCGGCTCCGGAGCTGAACCGCGTTAATTTCAGCACGGGGACCCCTTGTTTTCTGAGATACTTGCCTCTGTATGGGGTGCCGGTAGCAGCTCCTCAGGTTTAAATGTCCCGGTCATGCGGGCCAATAGGAAGCCGCAACGGATGACGTCACGGCTTCCTATTGGCCCGCGGGACATTTATGCCGCCATTTTTGATAGTCCCACATAGCCCAACCTGAGCTGCTACCGGCACCCCCTTCGGAGGTAAGTATCTCGGGAAGCAGGGGGTCCCCAAAGCTGAAATTAACGCGGTTCAGCTCCGGAGACCCCCTGCTTCAAAAATATAACTCTAAAAAATGTTTGTAAAATAATGGAAAGCAGGATTGCTGCTCGAAGAACAGAAATGCTGTTTAACTTTGGCCTGGCCCTTACTGTGTTAATGGATGTGCCCCTGCTGAGGTATCCCCGTTGTGACCAGTATCACTACTGTACCTCCTCTCAGGGAGCTTTGCTGTGTTTTTATCTGAAGATTTAAAGCTTCTTCTTTTTTTTCCTGACTCCGGCAGAGTGACAACAGCTGAACAATGTGCAACCCTGTGGAAAACCTGCAGAGCATCGCTCCACAGACCCTCGACATGATTTATAGGACATCGATCCACAACAAACCTATTTTTCTAGGCTTGCAGAACGTCAATCACCTCCTTTTCAGAGAGACACGAAGAGCGCTGCTCTGCGAACCCATTCCTAGAGCCGGGCAGAGCATGGTGTCTTGGTCACCTGCTGAGCATCGCTCTATGAACCTTTTCCAAGAGAGCATCATTCCATTAACACCTTTATTGCAACAAGAACTCAAGCATCTTATTAAAACATGTGCCAGGGATTCAAGCAGTCGGTCTTCATAATCAGCAAACTTTGTTTTATTGCTACTTCTGTTGGCCTGGCATTGGGGAGCTAAATTTCCAACCCGCCAAATCCTGGTCTATAGTTCACCAGAAGACAACTGTAGAATATTGATTTGTCATAATTTGCACTTATTCTTGTTTCACTTTTTTATTTTTTATCCGCTCCTGTTGGTAATCCCAGTGCAGGAATATGATTTCCTGCAGGTTTTTGGCCTTAAAACATTCTTTAATTAAAGGCCGCTCTCGTATGTACAGTATGGAGAATTGATCCACCAGTCTCCTGATGGCCCGAAGATGTCCACCCGTGTCAAGCCTGTGGATGTTTATGGAGTCACTACTCCTATTTAAAGGAATGCTTCAACCAGCTCAACCTTTTGCAACAAGCATTTCTAGTTTCGAAACCTGGACATTCGCAAATGATCAAAAGCTAGGGGGCCAACATTAATTAGATGGATTAATTAAAGGCTGTCAAACAAATGCCATGTAAAGCATGAATCGGATTTCAATGATATTCTGCTCATCACATTCAAGAGCTAGCATAGGGCGCCATGTATAAATAATTGTCTTATTGAAAGAGTGCCTTGGCGTCAAAAAGATCTAATTCCCGTCTGAAATCATTAGTGGCGTATGTTAGTGCGTCAATATTCACAGGCTTATATTTGCCACGTGTTTTTCTTATTCTTTGTACGGTGGGCGTCATGTTCATACGGTACATATGCTCGAGAATTGGGAATTGCTTGCATCGACATGCATTTGTCTCTTGCGCCGAGAAATACTTGACGGACAATTTGGAAGCATTTCAGCCGCACAAAAGTGGTACATGGTTGCAATTTTTGTATACACATAATTTGCATACAAGTGCCTCCGACAACACATAAACACGCCCTCTAACTCCCTAGCGTAATTTTTTTTCTTGGAGTAAACAAAGTTTATGCGCTTGCCGCTCATCATGTCAAAATCGTTTTGACACATTAACGCATACATTTTTTTTTTTATTCTTCTGTGCGTCACTTTTTTATGACAAAATTGTGTTTAGCGACGCGTTATACATAGCCCCCATTCTGCTCCAGGTGCCAGAGATTGCAGCAAAGGCTATTGCTTGAAACGTGTGACCTCAAGGTCACTTCTGTGTAGGATATTTGGTCGGTGATGACCTTCACCCGTTTGCTTTGCTCTGTGTTTACTGCACTGAACTACAAAGCCAGGTCTGGACTTCGACTCCGTAAAGCCTTTTGCGTGTCACCTCTTCCCGTGACTCCTATACCAAAATTAGATTGTAAGCTCTTCGCAGCAGAGCGTCACTGTGCCTCTCTTCTGCCTTGTACAAAATTGTATAAATAAGATATGCTTTGTATATTTGTAAAAGTATTATATTTAAAAAGAAAAAAAGTAGTTCTTTGAAGAACTAGTAAAGCCTGTTTTCCTATGGATTTGTGTCTAATGGATGTTCATTGTAATGGGGATATAGGTTATATTAACGAACCCATTTTTTAATATGCTATTTAAGCCAGTGTGTCTCCTGATGTATGAACTCGCAGTCACCACCCATCCATTTAACTCTGCTGACAGAGAGGTCGGCTCTGCAGAACTTTGCAGGCTTCTCTATCCTCCCTAAGAAACACGATGTTGAGTTATTCTTATCAAAATAAAAGACGGAGCCAGATTTACTAAGATGTGCTAAGCCACAAGCCACCTTATGGCCCATTAACTTGAATGAGCTCTAATGTGCTTAGCACGCTTAGCAAATATGGAACTATCAACTTTTTATTTTCGTGTAGCGAGACACTAACTCCCTTTTCTTGCAAACCAGATGTCTTACATTTTAGGTACGCAGCTAACACAACCACGGTCTTACAAAGACACGTCAAAGGGCAGATTCTTGTGGTCGGTTTCATGTTAGATTAAGCTCATTTCTTTCATGTAGCGTAGCAGGCAGCAGTGAACAAGGCAACAGCCTGTGTGCGTTTCAGAGCTACGTCCACCATCTAGTAACAAATAAACCCCAAATCCGCCCCCCCCCCAAAAAAAACATGTTTCCCTACAAAACATTATATCTTCTACCCTTCTACTCGCTAACCCCAATCTCTATTGGAACATTATGCAATCTGCAGCTCCTCATTTGCTGATCCTATCAAATGTGCGAGCGTAACGTCAGACCACCGTACACATTTGCATTCCACTGTAATCTTTGTATACAGCATATAGTTGCCTCAGACCAGTGGCCCAACCACAGCGTAAGGTGCCCCAGGACATTTCACTTACCTGCCAGCCCTAGTCACGTGATGTCGTTGCATCACGTGACAGCGCATTGTCATGACAACGCATCGCCATGTCACGTCACATGGCACCACAACGTTGATGGAGGGCTGCTCTCTTCCAGTGGCCCAGCTCTTCCCCGGCAGAGTGCGGGGTCTCTGTAAATGCTTGGGGGTTCATTACGAGTTGGGAGGGTCACGACTCCCTTTGGACCCCCCAAACTGGGGCCTCCGGAGCATATCCGGGCGGTAGTTACGTCACTGTCTCAGGCCCTTATCAGTAATAACCACAAGACACTCCTATCGCGTACAAAAAAAAATCAAAAGATATGCTCTCTTTTTCAGGATCTATTGAATTTTCTATTGTTTCAACAAATGACATTGTACCTGCAGATACCGTGAACGTTGTCACAATGCACAGATATCTTATCAAACGTACATAATAAATCCTAATGCTGTGTCTATAGAATTAGGACACGCAGCAGATCAGAAACTGTATTTAAAATAAAGCAGCTGCACTTGTTTATAAGATTCAAGAGGGATCAAAAAAGAATCCCCCAAAAAAGCACTCAATGCCAAAATGTGTTTAACTGGATAACAATGATCCAACAGGGCAAAATTACCTGTATATTCAGTTGTACAGGGATTAGGTAACCCTTATAGTCCCACCAAGTCCAAAGAAAAAAAATAATACATTTTATTAGTAAATACTTATTAAAAACACAAACATATCATTCACACTTGTTAAAAATACCCCATCCAGAGGTGGCTGGTGTGGTCAATATTTTTTATGAATTCATCTATATTAGTATAAATCCTGCTGACTCACATACATCCATATCGGTATAACAATTGAGAACCGAAACAGTACTGTGATCCTATAGAGGGTCTCCAATATCTAGAGCATAAGTATCAGACTATATAGATATATACACATATAAGCTTAATGTACTGTCATCTTGTACAATTGTCCTTCAAATATATCGATCTGTGTAGCGGTAATATTAGGGTCCTGTCTATATCTAGATAGTACTGGTCTGTATCGCACAATCAGTAAACAAACTGCATTTAAATCATGCCTGTGTTATTGCCAGATACACCATACCAAATCGCTCGTAGTATAGGGAGAAATCAGTGATCACAGCAGATCGTACCCTAGGTCTGTATCTCAACCCGGCAACAAAAATTACACTGTATACCCCAACATACATGGATTGGCTCTATATAAGCAGAATTACACTCCGTGATCGCGGCGGATCATGGGTAGTGTGTATGTCAAGACCCAGCCGCATATACAAGCCTGTCTTCCCTCGATCTACAGGTTCACTAGGATGTCGCCACCTCTGATGACGTCAGCAAGTGACGTCTATTCCCGACGGCCGTTGTCCCTTATGCACCTGCCAATACTATTCATTTATTGTATATTGTAGGATGAGCGGTCTCATTCCCTTTATAGATATGCACTTGTTTATAAGCAATAAACACTGGACGATTTCTCTGTAGACACGTGGCCATGACTACCTACTAGTGCAATTGTTAGTACTGAATTAGTGCTCTTTTGCGTTGCTCTCAACCTCTTTACCGTTCTGCAGAATTAGAAACTGGAAACCTTTGGTGGTCTCCAAGCTGGAATATTTTTTCGGGACCCTGCAACCAACTCACTCATTATTTTCACAGTTCAAGTGCTCTCATTGCTTCTAGAGAAATGTACTCGTAGGTCAGCAATGGGTAATCTGCGGCACCCAGTCCGGTTATGGCACATGGTGGCATCTGGCTGTCTGATCTACTGGATGGAGAGAGGGGAAGACCTTTCTATTTGTGTATAAGGGGTGGGAAGGTAGGTGCTGAAATGACTTCAGTTGTTTCTGAATGCGTTGTGCTTCATCATAATGATGTTATACCCTCAACCAAGAGGACAGGAGAATAAATTCAGGAGAAACCACCGCACTGGAAAACATACTAACAAACCTCTCCAGCGCACCACCTTAAGTAAGCTTCATGTTTGGCATGCGGCGTTCAAAAAGTTCACTATCACTGTTGTAGAATGTTATACACTTAGAGGATCAACATTAGAGTTGGGCAGTAATCCACTACATTTGCTTAAGACAATCAGCAAAATACATGTAACCCTCCCTGCCTGGCTCTAGGGAGATTACATGGGTATGTTATGTATGGCTACGCCGCGTGAGTTACCTTGACTCGGGGTGCTGGGTTTACGCAGCTGGCCGATGAGTTAGGAAGGTTGTAGAATAATGGGTGCACACCCCACTTTATACAATGTTGCAATATCTCTTTCTTTATGGTTATCAATGCTTTACGCGCTTCCATGAATGCCCACTCTTAACACTCAGAGGGAGGTATATCTCTTAGTTGCTTAACTGTTCTGAGACCCGGGCCCCCCCCTTGTTCTTCTGTTCGGGAAACCCCTCTGTATTATTTAAGTAATGCTAGTCCCATTGGGACACCTTGGGGTACTGTACAAGTGACCCTAATACCTTTTTGTAGGTGCAGGAACTGTCACTCCCCTGCCGCGGAGATGGCTGTTAATGCAGATCCGCGGTCAGAACCAATCCGCCAGCACCCATGAGTCCTCGTTACTGAGGCACTCTGGCATGCCGTTTGCATACTTCAAAGCTTGCATTGGACCTCTTAATCTTTTTATGGGTTCCTGACTTTAAGGGTACTATCCCTATCTACAACATAATAAACAGAGGGGCCTGGTCTGGGCTATTACTTAATAAACATAACTTATCCACTCTCCCCGAGGCTCCTTTACTCGTGTCTTTCTGGAACGTAACCTCAAGCTTTCCCCTCTCTATATATACTCTGTGATGTCATGGTCCCATGACAACACAGGGTGGAGCCCGGTACTTGCTAACCATATTAGTAACCATTTAGAACGGGGGTTACACTCTCCCCTAACAAAACCCAATGTTGCCCACTACATTGCACATACACATCAATTATACTAAAATACACACACATTTATATATACCCACACAATCTAATAACATATTGTACTCTTTACACATTAACATTCAGATGTATGTACCTAACCTTATCCTAACCAGGTAGCTGCACTACATGCATGGGTTTCGTATGGCAAGTGCGTACTCTTTTTATATTACCACTTCCTATATTCTAATGGATGTGTCGTACATGGCAGTGGGAGCAGAATACAATATATCTCCGGTCCCGGAGAGGGTAGTGTATTGCACATGAACCTATAACGTAACCATTACTGCAGTGACATCTGACCCAGACGGGATCAGACACTTATTAGCACATAGGTGAGTAGCAACACACCGACAGCCAATAATGGGCTGGATCGGGCTTCCTGACCATACCACCCTTGCCATCAAGTACTTCTACATAGTGAAGCAATTTAGGCCCCTTTTCATCTATATACTCCATCCGGTCTTTATAATGCTCCGACCAATGTGCCATATTTTCACTATATTATCTACTTTTTCCTGATCTGCGGTAATTTGAGTATGACCATACTGAGGCATCGGAGCCTCAGCTGTACATTGTAACCAGTAGCGCCTAAACATATCTACAATATTCATAGTATTTTCTGGAACATAGGGGTATTCATAACCCCAGGTCTTGACTCAATCCCAGATAAGCCAATCAGCCTAACTCAGCCATGTTAGCTTGCGGCCCATCGGACTTCCGAATAGAACTCAAACCAAATGCTTCTCTTTAGGAAGCTCAGCCATAACCAAAATGGGGAAAACACAAACATTGTTCCTCTTTCTTCCTTTCTTTCTCTTGCTTGCACAGCCCCACATTGGGCACCAAATGTAACCCTCCATAACCGGCTCCAAGGAGATTACGTTGGTGTGTTATGTATGGCTACTCCATAAGGCAGCGCTGCGCAATCTTTCCTGCTCGCGCCCGCCATCCTGCTTCCCTCCCGGCTCGCGCACCTCCTCCCTTACCTCCTCTCCGGCGTCAAATGACGTCGCCGGGGTCACGTTGCCATGCCAACGTGACGTCACATGACCCGCTGCGTCATTTGACGCCGCGTTGCCACGGCGACGCGTCGCTGAAGAGAAGGTAAGTGAAGTTGCAGAGGCCTCACGCGATCCGCCCAGCATTAATTTAAATGCCTTTGGGGAAGAGCGCGGGGCCTCTGCAACCGCCCGCGTCCCCCCTGAATAATCTTGCACCCCCAGTTTGCGCACCGCTGCCATAGGGTTACTTTCACTCAGGATTCAGGCGGCTGGTCGATAAGGTAGCAAGGATGTAGAATAATGAGTGCGGGGACCACACACCACATTTTATACAAAGTTGTAATATCCTTTTATTTCTTTATGGTTATCAATTTTTTATGCACTTCCATGAATGCCCACTCTTACCACTATATAGTGTGTGTGTGTGTGTGTGTGTGTGTGTGTGTGTGTGTGTGTGTGTGTGTGTGTGTGTGTGTGCAATGCTTACTAGATACCGTTTCCCATAATACAGTGTAAACAATCAAAAGCATAAAAAGGGGGTAAAAATGCTTACAATAATTTAAAAAAAGCATATATATATATATATTTATTTTTATATTTATTTTTACGTAAGAAAGGATATACAAACAATATGAAACTACACAAAAGTTAAACATAACTCTTCGCCCCGGAGTTATGAAACTGAGATCCGCTGTATTGCGCCTGAATTCGGCGATATCCGCCATTGACTTTGATAGATATCACTGATTTGGGCGCGATTCAGCACATTAGTCCAGGACTTTGAGTCTTACAAAAATAGTGAAGGGCAGACACGTTTCAATTTTTATATTATTTTTTAAGTTTTAAATCCTCACAGACGTCAAAGTAGGGACATTTTCAGACTAGGTGGTTTAAATGGTCTTTATATGCTGTCAATTTCTAAATATCTATTTTCACTCAACTCCCCAGATAAATTGAAAGTTGAAATAATAAGTGGGTTTTTTTTTAACGTTCTTATCTTGCTCAGGCGCAATGGCTAAGTTACCGCACCTTCCCCCACCATTATAACAGCCTTATTATAACACAGGCTTAACAAGGTCTGTAATCCCAAAGGACTGAACTCCTCTCGCAATACGGCGTCAAACCACAAAAAAAGCAACGCATGCATCTCAAACCTTGGTTTCTGTTTAAGTCCTGCTGAGCTGTGACCTTATTTGCAGGAGCACAAGACAAAATAGAAATGGTAATCGAATAATTCTAGTTTTAAAATAAAACCCTAAATTGAGCTGGTTTGGGGCCATAAACGTTGATTAGATATTCAATGCTTTAGTACCACAATGGGATTAAGCGGATGTGAAAATAGGTAATAATTATAACTTTATTTCATATAGCACTTTTCTCCCAATGTGTTTCAAAGCGCGTCACAATTATAGTATAGTGCACAGTACACCACACATAGGAGTTTTACCGACACAGTCCCTGCTCAGATGAACATACAATCTATGTTTTTGGTGCCTGAGGCACAGAAAGATACAGTGAGTTGCCCAAGGTCACAAGGAGCCGACATCGGGAATTTAACTAGGTTCCCCTAATTCAAACTCTGTGTCATTGTTGACAGAGTGTGTCTTTACTCACTGAGCCACTCCTTACTACTAGTGCCTCATCCATGTGGGTTCAAAGAGCTTCCAAGCACTTCCTGTGGAGGTTCTTTAATGTATTATACACTAATGCCATTTACCATGAAAAACGTTGGTTTTATTTGTATGATCTTTTATGCACACACTCAACAGGAGGAAGGGTTCCCTCTGATAAAAATGTTTATCGGATCAGCTTTTGTCATCCATCACATGCTGATCTTATTACCTGAAGATTCTGATCTTCGCCCAATGCTTGCAGGAAACCAGCATTGGGGTTTGAATCTACTTTCTAACAATTGCAGAAATCTGTAACTAAGCACGGAACCCAGAAAAAGAGGTACCTGCTAAATAGGTATGGTTAGAGGTTATGGATTAAGCAGAAGGCAATATATAGTATGTTCAATTGGTGGGAAAATCCAAGAGACCCAGGATTCTTTCTGTCATTCTCACTTCCCAATCCTGCAGAGGAGAACCTAGGTATTACTGAGTGGTCATTCACCCATTGGGTTTTCTATTCTTTGAGGGATCTTGTATATACTCGAACAATGCATTACTTTAAACACATGACCATATCCATAGGCCATAAAATACCAAGGTTAAAATGGGTTACTCTGTCTATCACAGTGATTACCGTAATGATCAGGACTCTTGTACCTTCAGCTGTGCATCTCACCATGTACCCCTCTCGCTTCTTCACACAATCTATAACCCTGACCTCATCTATAGCAGGTACTGTTTCAAACAATGAAAGGGACCATGTTTCAGATTTGCCCACACTGCAGAGGCATCGCACTTCGCTGATTGCACCATTTTAAAATCTAGCTCATATGTGAATGGTGCACACACCTTTATATCTCTTAAACAGCTGCACGCAAGGTCCTTAGATTGTTTCACATGCAATCCGATGGCCATTAAATCACCATACAAACGCAATGCATGGTCTCCTGTAAGATGCACACTACTCCTCCTCCAGACTTGTCAACACTCACTGATTTCCTGTGATTAGCACTGATTTAGAGTCGGTCTAACAGATTTTTATCATCAGCGTCTCATAGCCTTTAGCACTGATAATAATCAGTACTTCGTTAAAATGTCATTATTTTCACCAAGAACTGCCAAATCTTACCGATTTTGGCCTGGGAATATCTCTACTGGAAGCTGACACCATCTTGCTCCAAGAGCAGACAAGCTACATTTTTCTTCAGATATTGTACTAGTAAAATAAGACTTTGGCTCATCACATTCCTGTGGAATTTCACATTCAACTGAAAAATGTGGCCTTCAATGGCTTTTCTCCATCAGCTGCTACATGTTCATTTTATTGAACATCACTTGCTAACCGATTTACAGTTTACCCAACTGAATTGATTTGAACAAAATCAACTGGCCAAGTGTGTTCAACACAATTCATTAAACATTTACCCCTCATTTCATGGAAGTTTTGTATTTGTAGGGCTACCGAGTTTCAAATAGTTAAAGTAAGGGACACTCGTGGGTATTCATGACGTTGCCAAATAGCATCTGGTTACACTGCTGACAAGTCGGTGGTGAGCAGCTCGCAAAGCTTCTTCCTGCTAGCACCACTCAGCAATCTTTACATTGAACATGAGACCTGCCTTCCTTTCTCCCTCTCTAGCACTTATTTCATAGGCTGTGGAGGCGCCTGTCGGAGAAGAGTTCATCTCCATTCACATGAAGGGGACAAACATCTTCTGCAGCACAAGGAAGGTGTATTCACAGCATATTGAATGGGGGCCTTTATACTTCTTATTCCCTACAGCCTACACATGCCCACCACTAAGCTCTGTGAATACCATCATAAAATGAAAGCTGTCACATAATTGGGGACAGTTTACTGATCCAAAAACCTTGAGTTGTGACATTACCTGCACATTTGGGACGATTGGCAGCCTTCGATATTGGGGAACAGGTAAAGATCACATTCCAGATGTGAAATGGGGTCAAAATGCACGTCTGGTCCAATTTTAAATAAGTATTTTAAGCATGTTCGTACTAGGTTTATAGCAATATGTTGCAGGCCTCACAGAAGGGGTTGGTAACACATATTTTAGCAATTTAGCAAGCCAAGGCTATTGGTACAATGAGCACGTTCCTCTTTGCTTCAAAGTCGACATGTGTGTGTGTGTGTGTGTGTGTGTGTGTGTGTTTGTGTGTTTCACAAACGTTGTGGCCTGGGTTTCCTTCCCTTTATCTCTGTGCACTTCCTCAGAAAGCACAGGGCCCCTCTGTACTGCAGCACGTGCACCAGGTACAGCTCTGTCACAGCCCTGTCACCATTGTGCTGCTGCCTGGTCTTTTATTAGGCTTCGTCCCCGGTGGCTGCGCCTGCGATGGCGTGCGCGCCGCGCACAAAGTACAGCCCTCTATGGGGCAGGCCCCAGTCGGCGTGTGTGCGTGCGCACACAAAGCGCGTTGCACGACCACCTTTGCCAAAAGACAAGATTTTTGTCTTTTGGGGCGGCGGCCAAGCATTGGCCACGTCACGACAGCAGTTCAGCCAATGAGTGCAAACCAGCCGTGTGATGTCATAGCCACGCCCCCGCTGCCCTCCCCGTCATGAGTTGCCTGGAGTCCATCAGATCGATTTGATGCAGGGAACGAGCGCCGCCAGGCACCCTGTCGCGCGCGCACTTGGGTCGGAGACTAAGTCTCTCACGTGCAGTGTTTAAAGGGAGGCACCACTGTTAAAGTGACGTTTTTGGGGAGTTTTCAATTCAGTAACAAGCAGAAGAAAGGAAAGGTCACATAATAAAATAACAAGGACCAGAGCATAAAGAAATACACACATCAGTCCATTAATGTAACACAACGTCCAAAAAGTTTTTAAAGCAGAATTTATTTTTTAGTAACCTGAATTAGAGGTCCCATTGAGATCTCTTCTCTTTATGCGTGTGTATATATAATGTGTGGTGGATACCTATCCAAGCTTCAAATTGCATAGCCAGTATAACCAGCCTCACACTGATGAGACCAAAAAGGTCTGTGGGTAGGTTTAATGGCTATGCATCTTAACAGGGCTCAACAGAGGGGGGTCTGCCAGGGTTGGCGTCCTGGACCCGGTGAGTCAGGGGGCCTGACCGCCCGGGCCCCCTGCACAAAAAAAGTGTCAGGAATTTTTTTTTTAAATGCTGGCGATGTGCATGCGCAGAGCAGATGTCTCGTGCGCATGCGCGGAGTGTCTGGCCTTGTCCCTCCCGCCCGACCAGAAGCAGCCACGTGGACCTGCTCCCCCCCCCCATTTCCAACATGGGACGGAGGGGAAGCGCCATGGTGCACTCGCCAACCCAGCTCCTAGATGCTCCTGCAGGAATTAGCCTGCCAGTCTCGCCCCCCAGCCTACCTCCCGCACCCCGAGCCTACCTCCCACCCCGGACAGCAGCCGCAGGGATCAGGGGCAGGGGGGGAAGTGAGGCAAGGAAAGAGCACCCACCCGGTCAAGGTCACCCAACCACCCAGGCAGTTAGTCACCCGAAGGCAGTCACAGAAAAAAAGAATAGGTGCAAAACAGCGCTAATAATATTAAATGAAATCAAATAAATGTTCAGGCAGCCAGGTGGAAGACTGGTGGTACAACCAGTCAGGGAAAACAAATGAAAAAAAGGGGGTTACCGGCGCCAAAAAGGGGTAAATACCAGACCAGTAGAAGGTGTAACAGTCCAAATACAGTCCTTGGGATGATGAATAGGGATGATTCTCACCTCAGCAGTGCATATGTGGAAAAAGAAAAAGAAAAAGAAACAGATAATAGTGCAGTAAATCAACACAGGGGGGGGGAATGCACAGATACTAGCAATAAAACAAACAAGACATACAAACATAAAACACTAGCACGGCCTAAATATTATTAAAAAGCATATTTATTGGTGTGGAAAGTGCATAAACCGCATCCGGAGGGGTAAAATTACAACCCTACTCACAAAATGCTGGAAGGGTACAGGCAACGATCTGATGCGTGCAGCTGGGCTCTCAAGATGGCGACCGGAGCACTTGGGCTGGCGTCTACACGTGACTGAGATGCCAGGCAGATGACTCAGATGACGAGGCCTCTGGGCGGACGTGACGTCACCTCCGTTGTAATTTCTCCACCGTCTCACAAGACTCCAGTCCTCCAGTCCTCCTCAGCAGCCGCAATGTCGCCGCACCTCGGTTTAAAGCACTTATTGGAGACTGCAGATTTCTCCTTTGGAACTGCAGACTACACCACACTGGAACACTCTAAAAACTTGAAACTTCCCGACGCGTTTCGTACGCATGCGCGTACTTCTTCAAGGGATGTGCTGGTCTAATAGTCTCTATGGTATATATACCATCAGTCCAAAGTCCTGGTTGGTTAATTGGATAATTGGTATTAACCCCACTTAGGGCTAATAGACAACAGCACATAAACAACGGCCTATGCTAATCAACATACATAACAAACATACAACATTAATTGGGATAACAGAAAAAAAGAGAGGAAAAACGTTAAAAACATTTAAAAAGACATTAAAAATATACAGTGGCAGAACAATGAATTAATGACTTAAAATGGATAATAAAAATAAATAATTATAAAAAGGCTTTGAGTTCAAAGTCGATATTCATTCCTTTAGGGGAGAGAGTTTTAAGTTCATATATCCAGTAAGCCTCACGTATACTGGCCTGCTGGAGTCTACTCCCCCCTCTAGGATTAACATCAACCTGCTCAATTGCCTGACAGATAAGACCCTTGGGATTTTTATCGTGGTACAGAGAAAAATGATGTGAGACACTATGTGTCACTAAGCCCCTTCTGATGTTGTAAATATGCTCATAGACACGTCTCTGGAATGTTCTCCCTGTTCTGCCCACATATTGCAAGCCACAAGGGCATTCCAATAAATATATAACATATGTAGAGTGGCAGTTGATGAAATTATATATAGGGTAACTCCTATTAGTAACATTGGATGTAAATTTTTTTGAATTTTTACTAAATGAACATGCTACGCATTTTGCACAGGTGAAGAAACCTTTTAAATTCCCTCCTAGTTTCTGCTTTTTTTGGTTCACCGGACAACTGGGAGCTAGTTTGGATTTTAAGTTATTAGCCTTGGAAAATATAATATTGGCTTTTTTTGGAAGGATATCTGCCAATACTTCATCTTGTAATAAAATAGGCCAATACTTATTTATAATTTGTTTAATTTTTGGCGCCATCTCATTATATTGAGTAATGAACGCTACCTGATTGTGACGTGTATTTATTGTTTCCTTCTTTTTGACCTCATATTGAAGTAAAGTGTCCCTATTGATCTCATTGACCTGATTAAAAGCCTCATTTAATTCAAACTCTTGGTATTTTCTATTAATGAATTTTTGTTTTAGATCTTCTGCTTGTTTCTTAAAAATCTCGTCTTCTGAACAGTTACGTTTAAGACGTACCAATTGTCCCTTTGGAATGTTTCGCAGCCACTGCGGATTATGGTGACTATCTGCGCGCACATAGTTATTTGCCTGCACAGGCTTAAAAAAGGTTTTTGTGTGCAATATATCATCTTTGACATATATGTGGAGGTCCAAAAAATCAATGTGTTCAGTACTAAAACTACAAGTGAATTTTAAATTAAGGTGATTGTGATTTAGATAAGTGCAAAAATCATTTAATGAATCCTGAGTGCCTGACCAAATGAAAATCACATCATCAATGTAGCGCCGCCAGAGCACCAGGTTTGCTCCTAGGGGACAGTTGTTCCAAATGAACTCCTCCTCCCAACTGTCCATAAATAAGTTGGCATAACTAGGAGCAAACCTCGTGCCCATAGCGGTACCACATTTCTGAATGTAATAGTGGGAATTAAAAGTGAAATAATTATGTGTTAAAATGAACCAAATACTCTCCATCAAAAAATCCCTCTTAGTGCGTGAATAGCCACTGGAGTGTTCCAGTCAGTCAAGGCAGTCGGTAAACCCAGGCAGTCAGTCAGTGACGCCCCAAAGTTAGACACGCACCCAGTCAGTCAGTCAGCCACCAAGGCAGTCAGTCATCCACCCAGGCAATCAGTCACCCACCCAGGCAGTCAGTCACCCACCCAGGCAATCAGTCACCCACACAGGCAGTCACCCACCTACCCAGGCAGTCAGTCAAGGGGCAGTCAGTCACCCACCCAGGCTGTCACTCACCCATCAAGGCAGTCACCCACCCATGCAGTCAGTCACCCACACAGGAAGTCAGTCACCCACCCAGGCAGTCAGTCACCCACCCACCCACCCACCCAGCCCAGGTTGTCAGTCACCCACCAACCCAGGCAGTCAGTCAGTCACCAACCCAGGCAGTCAGTCACCCACCCAGGAAGTCACCCACCCAGTCAGTCAGTCACCCACCCAGGCAGTCACCTACCCAGGCAGGCAGTCAGTCACCCACCCAAGCAGTCAATCACCCACACACCCAGGCAGTCAGTCACCCAGTCAGTCACCTACCCAGGCAGTCAGTCACCAACACACCCAGGCAGGCAGTCACCCACCCAGGCAGGCAGTCAGTCAGCCACCCAAGCAGATAGTCACCTACCCAAGCAGTCACCCACCCAGGCAGTCAGTCACCCACACACCCAGGCAGTCAGTCACCCAGGCAGTCACCCACCCAGGCAGGCAGTCAGTCACCCACTCAAGCAGTCACCCAAGCAGTCAGTCACCCACCCAGTCAGTCACCCACCCAGGCAGTCACCCACCCAGGCAGTCACCCACCCAGGCAGTCAGTCAAAGGCAGTCAGTCACCCACCAAGGCAGTCAGTCACCCACCGCGGCAGTCAGTCACCCACCCCGGCAGTCAGTCACCCACCCAGGCAGTCAGTAACCAACCCAAGGCAGTCACCCACCCAGGCAGTCAGTCAGTCACCCACGCAGGCAGTCAGTCAGAGGGCAGTCACCCACCCAGGCAATCAGCCACCCACACAGGCAGTCAGCCACCCAGGCAGTCAGTCACCCACCCACCCAGGCAGTCAGTCACCCACCCAGGCAGTCAGTGACCCACCCACGCAGTCAGTCAGTCACCCACCCAACTAGGCAGTCAGTCACCCACCCAGGCAGTCAGTCAGTCACCCACCCTGTCAGTCACCCACCCTGTCAGTCACCCACCCATGCAGTCAGTCAGTCACACACAGGCAGTCAGCCCAGGCAGTCAGTCACCCACGCACCCAGGCAGTCAGTCACCCACCCTGTCAGTCACCCACCCAGGCAGTCACCCACCCACCCAGGCAGTCAGTCAGTCACCCACCCAGGCAGTCAGTCAGTGACCCAGACAGTCAGTCAGTCACCCAACCAGGCTGTCAGTCACCCACCCAGGCAGGCAGTCAGTGACCCACCCAGACAGTCAGTCACCCACCCATGCAGCCAGTCACCCACTCAGGCAGTCAGTCACCCACCCAGGCAGTCAGTCACTCCCCCCCCCTGGCAGTCAGTCAGTCACCCACCCAGGCAGTCAGTCAGTCACCCACCCACGCAGTCACCCACCAACCTAGGCAGTCAGTCACCCACCCTGTCAGTCACCCACCCATGCAGTCAGTCAGTCACCCACCCAGGCAGTCAGTCATCCACCCTGTCAGTCACCCACCCAGACAGTCATCCACCCAGGCAGTCAGTCAGTTAGTCAGTCACCCACCCACCCAGCCAGGCAGTCAATCAGTCACCAACCCAGGCAGTCACCCACCCAGGCAGTCAGTCACCCACCCAAGCAGTCAGTCACCCACCCAGGCAGTCAATCACCCAGGCAGGCAGGCAGTCATTCGCCCACCCAAGCAGTCACCCACCCAGGCAGTCAGTCACCCACACACCCAGGCAGTCAGTCACCCAGGCAGTCACCCACCCAGCCAGGCAATTAGTCAGCCACCCAAGCAGACAGTCACCCACCCAAGCAGTCACCCACACAGGCAGTCAGTCACCCACCCAGGCAGTCAGTCAAGGGGCAGTCACCCACCTACCCACCCAGGCAGTCACCCACCCACCCAGGCAATCAGCCACCCACCCAGGCAGTCAGTCAAATGCAGTCAGGCACCCACCCAGTCAGTCACCCACCAACCTAGGCAGTCAGTCACCCACCCAGTCGGTCACCCACCCAGGCAGTCAGTCACCCACCAATGCAGTCAGTCAGTCACCCACACAGGCAGTCACCCAGTCAGGCAGCCCAGGCAGTCAGTCATCCACCCACCCAGGCAGTCACCCACCCTGGCAGTCAGTAAGTCACCCACCCAGGCAGTCAGTCCCCCCCCCCAGGCAGTCAGTCAGTCACCCACCCAGGCAGTCAGTCAGTCACCCAGGCAGCCAGTCATCCAGGCAGTCAGTCAGTCACCCAGGCAGTCAGTCAGTCACCCAGGCAGTCAGTCAGTCACCCAACCAGGCAGTCAGTCAGTCACCCACCCATGCAGTCAGTCAGTCAGTCAGTCACCCACACAGGCAGTCACCCAGTCAGTCAGCCGAGGCAGTCAGTCATCCATGCATCCAGGCAGTCAGTCACCCCCCCCCCACCAGGCAGTCAGTCAGTCACTCAGCCAGGCAGTCAGTCAGTCACCCAGCCAGGCAGTCAGTCAGTCACCCAGCCAGGCAGTCAGTCAGTCACCCACCCACCCAGGCAGTCAGTCAGTCAGTCACCCAGGCACTCAGTCAGTCAGTCACCCAGGCAGTCAGTCAGTCACCCACCCAGGCAGTCAGTTAGTCAGTCAACGTGCCTTCCATTTCCCCTCCGAAATGAGCCTGCGCCTGCCAATTGAAGGCTCCACCCCTCTCCCACCCCCACCTGGCTGGTTGAAGCATGGGCCGGTTGAAGGCTCTCCCGGCCGGTTGAAGCGTAGGCTGATTGAAGGCCCCCCCGCCGGCCGGTTGAAGAGAGGTACTGTAATTCATTTTAGTCCCATACTGTACGTTACCCCTTAAGTCCATACTTAACCCCCCCTCCCTCCCAGGCCCATATTTAACCCCCCCTCCCTCCCAGGCCCATACTTAACCCCCCCTCCCTCCCAGGCCCATACTGAACCCCCCAGGCCTTTTGTCACATAGGATGTAGCATTGGGTATGTTTGTCTTTTGTTGAAAATATAAAAATAAACAGATTGCATTGTAATGTTTTTTTCCGTATTACAATAAGAAGAAAACTGTTAAGTAAAAGTTGCGCGCTAAAATATTTTTTTTCGTGGTAGGTGCGCTATGGGTTGGGGGGCGGGGGGGCTGCTTCTTTCATTTGTCCTGGGCCCCATGATTTCTGTTGGTGGCCCTGCAGCATAACCCAGGCTGTGCTGAAAAGCTGTGCAATGCAGCAAGCATAAGCTTATGGGGGTCCATGTCAAAATGGATTTGAAGCAAAAGGCTGTGTGCTCATTTGCATGTCATTTCCAAGAATCCCTTGCTGCAGTGGAAGCACTCTATGCTGGGCGATAATGGTGAAAGGCAAGGTTGCAGACCTGTCTAGCAGATGCAAATGAGCATACAGTAATATTTCCATTTGATATATATGTATGTGAATATGTATATGTATATGTAGCGCTGCTTCCCTCCCCCTCCCCCCCTCCCTCCCTCCCCCTGGCTGGAGACAGTCCCCACTGTGAAAGTCATCAAGCATACATATACCCAATAGACTGTAGACTAAGGATCATCTTTATTGCATAGCATCCACTGCAGATGGTATTACAGTGAATGCAGTCTATTATTGCATAGGTCCCAGACCTCTGGATGGTGCCTGGCTTCTTCTCAGAATTGAGGCCTCACAATCCTGCTTGGTGTTCTCCTCCACCCCCTCAGGGGCTGAGAGCACGTCTCAATCCCAGCCGGGAGAGACTTGGACTGACTATAATTTGGCATACGTCCTCCCTAGTACAGAGGGAGAGGGCACAAGGTCTGCACCTGGATTGGCTGCACACAGACCAAGTAAGCTATCAGGACTTACATGACAGGGAGGGGCAGAAGGTGAGCCAGTACCAGACATGGCTACATATATATCCCTTCTTTACAGGCTCAAAAAGAGTGCTACATTGGGGTGTCTTATTTACAGTGGTGCTCAGGGTCTCTAATTACCTTCTCAGGGTGCTGGCATCTGGGCTGGCTGGGCCTGTATGCTAAAAGGTGGTAATGAAGGGTGCCACAAGCTTTATTGGTACAAACAAGAGCTCTTTATTCGTTGCCTTGATTATGCTCTACATATAAGGACATCTTCTCTTTAGACAATAATAAGCAGCATTAATAAAGATGCATTTGGTATTCTTCACTGGTAGCTCTCACCACGATCCAAGGGAGGTTCTGGATTTGGTACGCTTAGCACTGGTTCTGTATAGTATTTGCTGTCCTTATTTTTGGATTTGCCTCCTTCCCACCGGGACCCGTGGTAGAGATACTTCCATCGTTTAACCTTACAGAGGGCGCGTGCACACGCTCCTCTTGTAGGCTTTCTCAGACCCCTGGCTCCTCCTCTCACACTCTACAGGCCATCTCCCTCTCTGGCTCACCTGTCTCCTCCTCTTCTCCTCTCCACCTATCCCTGCTGTCTCCCACTTCTCCCTCTGCTCCTCCTCTCTCTCCCATTGGTGTTCCCTCCTTTATAACCCCTGTCTGTCCTTTCTCTCATTGCTCTGCATAGTTCTTTGTAACCTCTGTGTGTGCAGTCCTATGCTTGGCTCTCCTGTGTTTTCCAGCCTCTGTTCCTGCTCCTGCTTACCCCTGGATTTCCCTGGCTTGACCTCTGCTTGTACTGGATTACCCTGCACTCTACTGCCCTTGAACTCTGCTTACGGATATGACTTTGCTGACTTCTGTGAACCCTGGACTTTGGCTTACGAACTTTACGATCCTGATCTCTATATCCCAGGACTCTGGCACACGGACACCACTACTCTTACTCTGAACTCCAAAGGCGTTGCAAGTATCACTAACCATCTTTCTACAGGCCCGGCAACGCCATACCACACTCCGGGCACGCCCTCACTGCTGTGGGTGCGTGGTAAAACCCTTCCCACCTCAGTACTGGGGACTGGCCAGGTCTGCGGGCATACAGGCGTTACATTATGCAGAGCCAAACAAATGCAGACCCCCCTGAGGTGGGACAAGGTGTGACTTTGGAACGCTTGCAATTTGTGAGCAACCAGCTGACCACTATTTGCCAGCAACTGGCTAATCTCCCTGTCCAGGAAACTCCAATGGCCCCTTCACCCCCTGTTGCTACGACTCATGCTAACACTGGACCCCAAATTCCACCGCCTAACCGCTATGATGGGGACCCCCTCGCTTGTCGCGGTTTCCTAAACCAATGCGAGGTGCAATTCGAAATGTCTCCCTCTCAATTTCCTACTGGCCATTCTAAGGTGGCTTACATCTACGCTTTGCTCACCGGTGACGCCCTCGCTTGGCCTCTCCCCTCTGGGAGCATAAGAGTGAATTGACTCAAGATTACCCCAAATTTAGGCGTGAATTCCAGCAAGTATTTGACACTCTCGCACGGCACGAGACAGCCGCATTCTCTCTCTTCCATATTTCACAGGCTCGAAGATCTGCTGCCAAGTACGCGATCGAGTTCCGTACTCTCGCCGCGGAGACTCAATGGAATGATGAGGCACTCGCCGCCGCATACTGGCATGGTCTCTCTGACACCTTGAAGGATGACCTTGCTACCCATGCCTGGCCTTCTTCCCTGGAGGAGTTGATTACACTCAGTGTACGTATGGACCAGCGTACCCAGGAACGACGGCACGAGAGACACTATTCTCGTTCTCTTCCTTCCCCTGTTGTCTCACTCAGGTCGCCCTCCTCATCTCTCCTGGCGTTGGATGCTCCGGAGCCGATGCAAATCGGTAGCCAACAACTTTGGGCCGCGGAGAGAATGCGACGCCGTCAGAAGGGACTCTGTTTCTACTGTGGTTCTTCGGAACATCGCCTCCAGAACTGTTCGCTGAAGCCGGGAAACGGGAACACCCAGTAAAGGTAGAGGGGCTTCTACTGGGTACTGTCTCTCCTTGCCCCTCTCTCCCTGAGGATCTCCCGAAGAAGTTTATGCTTCCCGTTACTCTGGAGGGCCTTGACCTCCTACTGGAAGTAAAGGCTTTGATTGACTCTGGATCTGGCGGTAACTTCCTCGACCAGACCTTCGCCTCCGAGAACCAAATTCCTATTGTCAAGAGAAAAGCACCTATTGGTCTCGTGGCCATTGACGGTTGCCTGCTCCAGCCAGCATTTATCATCTGGGAGTCCATTCCTCTCACACTGACCTTGGCCGACAGTCATAAAGAGGTAATAGTTTTTGATATCTTCCATTCTCCTACCGTCCAACTTATTTTAGGATTGCCTTGGCTTCAACTCCACAATCCGTGCATTGATTGGACCTGCACCATGCCTATCCAGTGGCCTCCTTCCGCGGAGTCTGCTTCCCTGGAGTCTCCTGTTACGGTGCTTGCCGGCCTGGTTTCCGTTCCTTCCAATCTCTCGATTCTTCCGACCACGTATCATGAATTCCTGGACGTCTTCAATAAGGTACAGGCTGAGGTTCTACCTCCCCATCGTCCATACGATTGTCCTATTGATTTAATTCCAGGAACCATTCTCCCGAAGTCGAAATCTCACCCGTTGTCTGTTCCTGAAACCGAGGCCATGACGTCTTACATCCAAGAAAACTTGGAGAAAGGATTCATCCGCAATTCTACCTCCCCCGCTGGGGCAGGCTTCTTCGTGAAAAAGAAGGATGGACCATTAAGACCTTGTATCAACTTTCGCAGACTCAACAAAATAACGGTAAAGAATCAGTATCCCCTTCCCTTAATCTCTGAACTGTTCGATCACCTCCAGGGAGCCTCTATCTTCTCCAAGCTCGATTTAAGAGGGGCCTATAATCTCATTCGCATAAGGGAGGGGAACGAATGGAAAACCGCGTTTAATACACGATCTGGACATTATGAGTATCTAGTAATGCCCTTTGGATTATGCAATGCTCCTGCCGTCTTCCAAGAGTTCATGAACGACATCTTCCAGGATGTATTGGGAACATTTGTTATTGTATACTTGGATGACATTCTCATTTTTTCTAAAAACTTAGAGGAACACATTCACCATACCAAACTCGTGCTGTCTAGGCTACGTGCTAACCGCCTTTACGCCAAGATGGAGAAATGTTTGTTCCACCAGACATCTACTGCCTTTTTAGGCTATATTATCTCTAACCAAGGTTTTTCGATGGACCCAGAGAAATTGAAGTCTGTTCTTGACTGGCCGCTGCCAAATTCTCTCAAGGCCGTGCAGCATTTTCTTGGTTTTGTCAATTATTACAGGAAATTCATCCGTAATTTTTCTTCCATTGCTCTCCCCATCACCGCTCTGACCAAAAAAGGTGCCGACCCCACGTCTTGGTCCTCCGAAGCCATTGAAGCATTTGCATTTCTCAAAAAAGCCTTAGTCTCTGCACCCATCCTACGTCATCCTGATACCTCTCTTCTCTTCACTTTGGAAGTTGACGCCTTGGATGTGGGAGCCGGTGCAGTTCTTTCTCAGAGGTCCTCCCCCCAAGAAAAACTCCATCCCTGCGTTTTTTTTTCTCGGAAATTCTCGTCTGCCGAGAGAAATTATGATGTTGGGAATCGTGAGCTATTGGCCATTAAATTGGCTCATCAGGAGTGGCGGCATCTTTTAGAGGGCACCAAGGAACCTATTGCCATCCTCACCGACCACAAAAATTTGCTGTATATCGAGGGGGCTCGACGATTAGGATCCCGCCAGGCCCGTTGGTCTCTTTTTTTTCCCCCCATTTCAACTATACCATTTCGTATATTCCAGGTACCAAAAATATCAAAGCGGACGCTCTCTCTCGCCAGTTCGCCACGGAGAACGAATCCAATGAGCCCGCTGAATCTATTCTCCCCGCCAAGTGCATAATCTCTGCCAATAATTTTGATATTTTGGATGAAATCAACAATGCCCAGGTTCACATTCCTAGCAGGTTCAGGGTACCATAGAGACGCCTATACGCAGCTCCACGATTTCGCCACAAGATCTTACTTTGGGGACATTCTTCTAGATCAGCCGGTCATCCAGGCTTCAAGAGGACAGCGGATCTGATTAAACGGACATTTTGGTGGCCTAAGATGAACAAAGACATTTTTTATTTCACTGGTGCTTGTCCGGTATGTGCCCAGAGTAAAATGGCCCATCACAAACCTTCTGGCCTTCTCATGCCTCTTCCCATCCCGGAGCAACCTTGGAAACACATCTCTATGGATTTCATCGTCGAACTTCCCAATTCCAAAGGAATGAATACCATTCTTGTCATGGTAGACAGATTTTCTAAACACTCACTTTATTCCCCTCAAGGGTCTTCCTAATTCTGCTACTTTGGCCGATATTTTTTCCAAAGAAATTTTCAGATTACATGGCGTTCCCATTTCAATTGTCTCTGACAGAGGTTCTCAATTCATCTCTAAGTTCTGGCGGGCGTTTTCCCAGAGACTCAGAATTTCTTTTCTTTTTTCTTCCGGATACCACCCTCAGACCAATGGTCAGACTGAAAGGGTGAATCAAACATTAGAGCAGTATCTCAGATGTTTCGTCTCTGAGTCACAAAACAACTGGGTGGACCTGTTACCATGGGCCGAATTTGCTATCAACTCGCTTAAGAATGAATCTACACAAGAGTCTCCTTTTTTCATCAATTTCGGTTTTCATCCTAGCAGTCTTCCCCTCTCCTCCCTCCCTTCTGGCGTTCCCGCAGCGGATTCCCATGTTACGACCCTTCAGAATTCTTGGAAAAGGATCCTTAAATCCCTACAAACTGCCGTCTCTAGGCAAAAAACTAAAACGGATCGACGTCGCCAACCAGGGCCTTCATTTAAACCAGGTGACAGAGTGTGGTTGTCCTCAAAGAATATTAGGCTTAAAACTCTATCTCCAAAGTTGGCCCCAAGATTTCTGGGCCCTTTCAAGATAACTGAAAAGATCAATCCGGTCGCCTACCGTCTAGCACTACCTCCCACCATGAGGATCCCTTCCGTATTTCATGTATCCCTACTCAAGCCTTTTATCCAGAGCTCGCACTTTCCGGATCCTTCCCGAAAACCCAACCCAGTGTCTACCGTAGGCCAACAAGAGTACGGAATTCACCCTTTAATCGACTCTCGTTGGTCAAGAAACAAGCTTCAGTTCCTCATCCACTGGAAGGGGTATGGCCCAGAGGAGCGTTCATGGATTCCAGCACGTCACATCCATGCTCCCAAACTTCTTCAGCAGTTCCATCTAAAATTTCCCCAGAAGCCGTGGTTGGATCGTTCAGAGATTGATCCTCAAGGGAGGGATACTGTGACGGTTCAGGGGATTCCTTCCCCTCCATGTGTCCCTGATGTTCCGCTCCTGCCTGCCTCTCCTGTCCCTTCCTTGCCTTCTCCTGCTATTCTCCCTTCCGCCTCCCGTGTTTGCCCCTCTACGGCAGCCTCTGACACCCTCTCGGCATCTGCGCGAGCACCCCGCAAGACACGTGCGTCTTCCAGGCCTCCCGTTCCCCGTTGCAGGGATCCCCACTCACGGCTCCCCTCGGTCTCCGTTCCAGCTCCCTTACCTCCTGCGGTGTCCCCTCCTGTCCTTCCTCCATCCTCGGCGGTTGTCCCCGTGGCGCGGCGCTCCGCCCGCCTCGTGACGCAGCCTGTGCGCGCGCACTCTAACCTTACAGAGGGCGCGTGCACACGCTCCTCTTGTAGGCTCTCTCAGACCCCTGGCTCCTCCTCTCACACTCTACAGGCCATCTCCCTCACTGGCTCACCTGTCTCCTCCTCTTCTCCTCTCCACCTATCCCTGCTGTCTCCCACTTCTCCCTCTGCTCCTCCTCGCTCTCCCTTTGGTGTTCCCTCCTTTATAACCCCTGTCTGTCCTTTCTCTCATTGCTCTGCATAGTTCTTTGTAACCTCTGTGTGTGCAGTCCTATGCTTGGCTCTCCTGTGTTTTCCAGCCTCTGTTCCTGCTCCTGCTTACCCCTGGATTTCCCTGGCTTGACATCTGCTTGTACTGGATTACCCTGCACTCTACTGCCCTTGAACCCTGCTTACGGATACGACTTTGCTGACTTCTGTGAACCCTGGACTTTGGCTTACGAACTTTACGATCCTGATCTCTATATCCCTGGACTCTGGCACACGGACACCACTACTCTTACTCTGAACTCCAAAGACGTTGCAAGTATACTAACCATCTTTCTACAGGCCCGGCAATGCCATACCACACTCCGGGCACGCCCTCACTGCTGTGGGTGCGTGGTAAAACACTTCCCACCTCAGTACTGGGGACTGGCCAGGTCTGCGGGCATACAGGCGTTACATACACCAAGGTATACAAAATTACCAGAACCGACCAGAAAAGAATGAAAAATACAAAAAGTGTTTATGAATCCATTATATATATATATATATATATATATATATATATATATATATATATATATATATATATATATATATATATATGTAGAAAAAACAGAGAGAGGTAGAACCCCAAGGAGAGCACTCTACCAATGTGTAGCCAAAATGTATCAGAACCTAGTAAGGTGGGTGAGTAATGAATTAATTAAAACCAGAAACTTTAATTGAGTCTTAACTCTAAATATAAAATAATATGGGGAACACTATAGGTCAAGTAATATACTAATGATAGCCAGTGTACAGTGAATTAATATTAAAAATGAGCAAAGCAGACCACAATAAACTCTGTACTGTAAACCCAGAGTCTGGGATATGGCCGCACGATAACACTAGTGGTGTAGAGTAGATCCAAAGGATGGTTATAGGTCAAAACAGGTAACGGTAAGTGTCTAGTTTGTACTGTGTCGTATGGCATAAATCAGCATGTCGATATCAACGCTGACTGTAGCAGTATACAGGTATAGCTGGTTACTTGTACAGGTTAGTGGTATTGTACCTATATCAGTAACACAGCACACAGAGTCAGTTATCTGTGTAAATAATGCCAAAAGCCGTGCCTGTTGGTGGTAGATCTCTATGTACAAAAGCCACTTTTTAAGTACCACTAACCTGTACAAGTAACCAGCTATACCTGTATACTGCTACAGTCAGCGTTGATATCGACATGCTGATTTATGCCATACGACACAGTACAAACTAGACACTTACCGTTACCTGTTTTGACCTATAACCATCCTTTGGATCTACTCTACACCACTAGTGTTATCGTGCGGCCATATCCCAGACTCTGGGTTTACAGTACAGAGTTTATTGTGGTCTGCTTTGCTCATTTTTAATATTAATTCACTGTACACTGGCTATCATTAGTATATTACTTGACCTATAGTGTTCCCCATATTATTTTATATTTAGAGTTAAGACTCAATTAAAGTTTCTGGTTTTAATTAATTCATTACTACTCACCCACCTTACTAGGTTCTGATACATTTTGGCTACACATTGGTAGAGTGCTCTCCTTGGGGTTCTACCTCTCTCTGTTTTTTCTATTTGACATTACCCCTGATAGTAGCACCTCCACATAGCCACATCCAGCAAGCAGTAGCGAGTGTATTCCTTCCCCCTCCACTTCCCCTTTTCCCCTCCTTGTGTTTATATATATATATATATGTAGCCAGGGTCCCTCCGGTCCCCCTGTCTGCCGGTTTCTTTCCCCCTTGTGTGTGTGCTGCTGCTGGGGCGAGAACGGTCCCGTGGGCTCCCAGGGGCAGTTGCGGCAGGACGCCTCCATGTTTAATGTGTTCGCGCATGTGCGGACGCTTGTGCGTAAGCAGAGCAGTCGCGGCGGCTATGTGGTGGTTGGCGCAAGGTTCGCGCAATGCGCAGAGGTTGGCAAGGGTAGCGGTGGCCATTACATGTGTGCAAGAGCTCTTGGAAGTTGCGCATGCTCAGTTAAGAGTAGCGGCGGCCATTACAGCTTCAAACATGCGCAGTAGAGATCGCGCATGCGGCGCTAATAGAGAAGAGGTCCTGAGTGGACTACGATTCCCAGCAGCCTCTGGGGACTGCTCTTTCACCCCTATCACCTGCTGCATTGAAGCCAATAGGGTTTACAGACTCTCCTGCATCAAAGAAGATACAATGTTGTGTGCAGACAGGGATTGTCAGTTAGGAGCTGGGACACAGAGAGGGGAGGGTATGTTTGTGCAGGGAGGAAAGTAGCCTCCTGCACTAGGCCAGAAGTCTCCCCTTGGGCCCCAGTTAGACCCCACTCCCCTTCAGCTTGTGACTGCTTTATGGAAGGCCCCTTAGGTAGGGACTGTGCCCTGTTAGCAGTCAGTTTAGTCAGTTCAGTCAGTGACACAGAGGAGATCGCAGAGCGGCGGATCCTTTGTGAAGAATCGGCAGCCTCAGGTGCTGGATCACTGGGACAGGTATCGTATTTATCATGCACCAACATACCGGTACATCAGGCGCTGATCACACCTATAGGTTCTGGGTCTGTTAAGTGGACTCGTGGGACTCTGGGTACACGGTGTTGGGAAGGTATAAGGTGTGGGGTTAAGACACTGTGAGATAGTGTGCCTATGGGTAGTTGTGCCTGTGTGTGTCATAGAAGGACACTGTCACTATTATTATTGCTATGTGTATTGTGTTATGTTTGATTCTGCATATAGTAAACGGTTATACTTATACACCAGTGTATGTGGTTACTATATGTGGGTCCTGTGTAGGGAACATTCTACACTTCTAGAATCCTACATAGGTGGAGGCGCTGACCGAAGAAACGTTCCAGATAGCACCCCAGGTTCCCATCAGCGGAGGATTAGGCCTCCTGTGAACCTGCAGGTATACGCACCACACCTGGTAACATATAGGTTCCCCCTCACATTCACTCTATCTGCGATTGGGGGTGGGGGAAGACCCGTTACATATATATATATGTAGCGGTCATGTAAAATGGCTACAGTCATCTCTCCTGCTGACAGTAAGGCCTGGTAAGTTGTGGGCATGCCAGCAGTAATTATGGAGGTTTGCCCTCACACCCTGGTGAGGTGCCCTATGTATGGATGGGAGTGGTCACAGGCTCTGACTCCATGGTTAGTGATGTCAGAGGTGTGTCAGCGTCCAGAGTATACATAAGGCACAGCACTGATCAAAAGTTAGTTGTTGCTGAGTTGTTAGAGTGAGTTCCTGTTGCTGTGCTGCCTCTGTCAGTAAGAGGCACATGGAGGTCTGCAACATTGTTGCGGTAGTCTGATGCAGAGCTGTGAGTCTGGCAGCACAAAGCAGACAGAGAAAAGCTGTTGGTGGCTGATGTAAGAACTATGAGACAAGGAGCAAGTCTGAGTGCAGGCTTGGGAGGAGACAGCTTATAAGACTGTGACCAGGGACCTGGCACAGGGATATCTCCCTGAAGGGGAGATAGGAAACCCACCAATTAAGACAAGGACATACCTTTCAAAGGGAAGCACTAATGATTATGTGTGGCTAAAGAGACTACTGCGAGGGGCAGCTAGCCCACCTCAAGCAATAAAGATGCTCTTGATTACCAACCCTCTCGTGTGCATGTGTGGAGTAATTGCACAGAGAGGAGCACCACAGAGGAGTTCCTCACCAGGACCATCCCCATGCGGACGCAGGGACCCTGATGAGGTGGAGGCGCTGCACTGGATCAAGGTAGGACTCAGCACACTACCTCAGCTGCCTGTCTGGACGGGTCCTCCCCATACACCATCATGCGGGAGACTCAGGAGTCCTGTAGCCAACAGGTGCACCACCAGACACTACTACACTGTAATGGGGACCGGTTAGACCACAGGGGCCAATGTGAGATTGGGTGGGTCAGGCCGGTTCAGAAAAACCGTTACATTTGGAGGCGAGCTGCTGAGATCAGATCTGTCAACAGGACAGGCTCTAGCTAGGCACACTGGGAAACAGGGAGAGCGTCTGCTGCCACTCTGTGCTGCGTAGGGACGGACCTAGGGGTGGTCAGGGGCTGACAGGGTATTGTCAGTTCGCAGGGACGACCTAGGGGCCTGAAGGGAGTGAGGGGTCTGGAGCCGGGCTATAGCTGACCGAGTCGCTTTGAGGTAGTGCTAGTTGGTAGGACGCCAGAAGGGATAGCCTGTTAACGTGGTCAGGAATCCTGGAGAGGGTCTGCGCTAGGCTGACCAAGAGAGGTAGACGCCCCAAGTACTGCATGGCAGAGCCAGAGTACTCTAGCCCATTCCAGACACTTACCATAGGGAGCACAGACTGGGAGGAAGGAGTTACAGTATACACTGAGAGAGTGAGCCTAGCCTGAGGTAGTGCAACATGAGTCCAGCCTAGATCAGGTACACATGTGGTGGTGCATCTGAGCAATCTTTATTGTACTGGTGTGGTGGCTGCCCCGCAGAGCGGAGCCCCATGTACGATAATTGGTACGAGAGCGTGACAACCCAAGGAATGGAGGAGAGCCCAAAATGGCGACCAGAGGCTGATGGGGAAGGCACCCGTGGCGTGCGCCCCACTGAAGAGCAAACTGTCGCTGAGCTGTCTCTAACTAATCTGCTCTGGAGTGGAGCGAAGGCTGTGGCTGCCCCGTTTCTGTCCTGTCTGGGACACCGAGGGGCCACCCTTGAAGAGTGTGAGGACATTGTGATAACTGGGGGGGAACCCAGCGAGGAAAGCAAACAAACTGACATTTCGGGCTTAAAAGCTATCCAAAATGGCGGTTCCCGCTTGCTAGGGAGACCGCGTGGGCCAGTCGCAGAGAAATTGGCTGATCCAGGACTTGCAAAAAGCTGTCCGGGAATGGCGCGAACAGCAGAGCCCCGCCCTGATGGGGGGTATGGCGCGAAAGCTATGGCTGCGCCTTCATGGACAGTGACTCACTCGGCCCCTGTGCTGAGTCAACCGCTTAGTCTATGGGACCCTCCCCTGATTTCCACCAGGGGGAGTGACTTTCAACTATGGCCTGTGGGAATGCACTCACTGGGCCCAGGGACTGATATCCAGACGGCGCCACTACAAGAAGTAGTTCCGGCCGCGGAGGTAACGTGCAAAAAGGAGGGATATTTTGCACGAAAAGCAGCTGCCAGGAGAAGGCGGGAACTAGCCGCGGGCAAAGAATCCCACTCTGATGAGGAAATTGGCGCGAAAACGCAGACCGCGCCCACCAGGACTGAGAAAGGCACGGCCTTAATTAAGGGGCATGCTATTCCCCTGTGGGACCCGCCCATAATTGCAACCCCTGGGGGCGGGATCCAGCTCTGCCAGCGGAAGGAGGAGCCGAAGCAGGAAGTAGCTGGCCCAGAAGCTTCTACCGGTCAGTTGCGAGGAACCACTGACCTGGAGAGACCCATACTGAAAGTGGTCCCTAATAAAAGAATGGCCTGCTCCTCCACTGTGGGCACTATGGTCTCCACCCAGCCCTACTCGGTACCCGGCAGGGTACTGGTAGTCAGGGTGGCCAACACCGAGACGGTGGTCGGGCTCTGCCTGCAATGCGGGCTGCCCGGAGGCATTGTTAACACAGCGGCACGCTACCCACAATGCGGGACATTATACTTGTGGCCAATGCCGACGTTCATTCCGATCCAATCTGCTGACCCCCCGGGGGATACGGCTAGGCGCTCCGCCGAGTCCCCTGGTGCACTGTGGATCAATCGTGCAAGTCCCGGAGAAAGGGGACTGGAGTCGATTAAATCGGCTGGGTCAGCAGCAACCGAGACGGTCGGGTCACCCCCCGACCGCACTGGAAAAAGACTATCGCCCCGATCGGTGACCCCTAAGTCGGGGAAGGGAGACTACTCGGATGAGGATCTCCGCGAGCTAGCGGAGGTAAAATCGAGGCCCAGGACAGAACCGGGGAGGACGACACCCCGTAGCGTGAGTAGCAGCCTGGAAAGCAGGGCGTCCCCCGCAGATCGGCGAGCCGAGAGACGGAGTCCCTCCGCCCCAGGATATGGTGGCGACGGGCGAGAGACGCCTACACCCCTGCGGAATGGTAAGAGAAGGCCACTTACTTACCTTGCTCCGGTAGACGGTGTAGCGGAAACAAGGCCGTGCCAGGCCCAAGACGCACGTGCGGAGAAGATACCACTTCCGGTGGAGACGACGGCGGAGCTTCCGGATGTCGTCATCGAGGAAGAGATCCCGCATGGGGGTCCAACCCAAGATGGCGGCGCTTCCGGTTCCGGAGAGGACATCATTTCCGGTGGCGGCGGCGGAACAGACGGGAAGGATGCAGCGACGCTTGAGCGATCGGGTGAAGGTCCCCGATCACCTCAAGGGCCCAAGAGCTGGATGGGCGAACCGCAGACTGATGAGGGTGAGCTATCCTCCTTGGATCAGTCCATGGACAGCCGGGAACGGGTCGTAGCCCCGTGGCGTATTCCCTCTTGCCCTTACGCCCAACCCCACGCCCTAGGTAAAACCCCTGCCCCCATCACCTGTTCCCCGGGGTCCCCGCCTAGCCTGGAACTTGTGGACATACCTTTGGGGGGGGAGGAGAGATGGACTGGGGAAAGACAGCGCAGTTGCGCTACGGAGAGCATTTCTCGAGGAGGGGGAGAATTAGGTAAGGCCGCGGTAGGCCGGTGGTTGCCTCCTGCGACCAATAAAACAGAGGACAAGGCCCTGGGGTCTTCACGGTGGTCCGTACCACGGTCAGCACGGACATCGGGGGTATTCTCATGGGGGGATGCGGAAGAGAGTGACTCAGGGGATTCACACAGGTTCAAGGAACACCGTTGGTGGGCCCCACTCTTTGAAGGTTATGTGGCCTGGATGGATCGTACGCGATTCCTTAACAGAAGGGAGGAGGTAGTAGATTTTTGGTGGGCCGAAGGAGAATTCACCCCTGAGCAAAGAGATAGGGAATTGCAGGACCGGTGGATTAAGATTGAGCACAGGGAGATAGAGCCCATGGGCCCTGACACACTGTCAGACCCTGTGGATCCTGACGAACCCCTGTCATGGGTGCTACCTGGGAGGGCAGGTAGGGCTGATCTGACCAGGATCAGCAGAGCGGAACGGGCAATAATGGCTCGATATAAGTCTTCCCACGGGTTGGAGTACCCTTATGTCCCTGAACCCCTCATGGAGGAGATAGAAGAAAACAGAGAAAGGTGGCTTAGGGAAACCATTGAGATGTATCTGGTCAGTAAGGGGAGTGAAGTTACCGGAAGGAGGGCAGAGGACAGAATAGATCACCTGATGCGAGTGTGGAGTATAGGGAGAAATTGAGTTTAAAATGGGTTCCACTGGTGAGGATAGGGGATATGGCACTGATGAGGAGGAAGGATCAGGGGAAGAAGATTGGGATCCTGGCGGGTTAGATGAGAAGTGTCACCCAGAGGGTTACAGCATTGCTGCTTTAAGCCCAGTGGACCATGCTGTGCACAAGCCACCGTAAGAGGGTATGGTAGTACCAATAATGGATACCCCATCAGGGAGTAATCCGGGTTGTTATCATCTAATGTTAGGATGTATCAGTTATTATGTATGTTGTTAAGATGTACTGTAATTTTGTGACTAATGTGTGTTCCATTTTACAGTGCTTCCTGGAAAAAGGTACTTCAAATTTAGGTCCCAGCCGGGGACGGTGGTATTCACCAGGGGGAGAATGTAGCGGTCATGTAAAATGGCTACAGTCATCTCTCCTGCTGACAGTAAGGCCTGGTAAGTTGTGGGCATGCCAGCAGTAATTATGGAGGTTTGCCCTCACACCCTGGTGAGGTGCCCTATGTATGGATGGGAGTGGTCACAGGCTCTGACTCCATGGTTAGTGATGTCAGAGGTGTGTCAGCCTCCAGAGTATACATAAGGCACAGCACTGATCAAAAGTTAGTTGTTGCTGAGTTGTTAGAGTGAGTTCCTGTTGCTGTGCTGCCTCTGTCAGTAAGAGGCACATGGAGGTCTGCAACATTGTTGCGGTAGTCTGATGCAGAGCTGTGAGTCTGGCAGCACAAAGCAGACAGAGAAAAGCTGTTGGTGGCTGATGTAAGAACTATGAGACAAGGAGCAAGTCTGAGTGCAGGCTTGGGAGGAGACAGCTTATAAGACTGTGACCAGGGACCTGGCACAGGGATATCTCCCTGAAGGGGAGATAGGAAACCCACCAATTAAGACAAGGACATACCTTTCAAAGGGAAGCACTAATGATTATGTGTGGCTAAAGAGACTACTGCGAGGGGCAGCTAGCCCACCTCAAGCAATAAAGATGCTCTTGATTACCAACCCTCTCGTGTGCATGTGTGGAGTAATTGCACAGAGAGGAGCACCACAGAGGAGTTCCTCACCAGGACCATCCCCATGTGGACGCAGGGACCCTGATGAGGTGGAGGCTCTGCACTGGATCTAGGTAGGACTCAGCACACTACCTCAGCTGCCTGTCTGGACGGGTCCTCCCCATACACCATCATGCGGGAGACTCAGGAGTCCTGTAGCCAACAGGTGCACCACCAGACACTACTACACTGTAATGGGGACCGGTTAGACCACAGGGGCCAATGTGAGATTGGGTGGGTTAGGCCGGTTCAGAAAAACCGTTACATATATATATATATATATATATATATATATATATATCACCCTTTTCCTCATCCTAAGGGAGATTGTGCCACTACTGATGTATTCTGTGTGTGGTGCGTAACTGTGAGGTGGAAAAGGAGGCCTTGAGAACTCCGCGATGGTGTGGGGTGACATCAGGACAGGTTCCCAGTGCTAATCTTCCGTGTTGCAGCGCCTCCAGCTAGTGAGGATCCTGGTGCAGCCAGAAAATGTAGCCACAAGTATAGTCCAAATGGCACATGTTGTTCATACAGGTACAATCCCTGGGGAAGCATCCCACAAGCTTGAAGCCCTGTAGGCCCCTTCCCAGCTCCCTTACCCCTGATGATATATAGGGTAAGACATGCTCCCACTCCACAGGGGGAGGGGTGAGAGCCCTGACTTCTGGGAGAGTGTCAGATATGTACCCCCAGGGCGTTACTTGTAACCCTGCCCCATAACAGGGCAGGTCTGATACTGACAGGCATCACATTGGGTGCATGTGACCTAGCCAGTATCCTCCCAAGGATGACACTCTCAGGTTGTTTCTAGGCCCGCCCCTGGATACAGTAACAGTGCATCCAGGCTGCAATAACAAGCTAGGCCTTTATTAAAGAGCTTATCCCTCACTGTGCCTGTACCAAACAGGACTTATACTGTTAGGGCCCAAAAGAAAGATGGTAGCCGGAGGACTAGGCTACATCTTCCCCATGTTGAAAAACTCACAGCCTTGCTGAGGAATACAGAATATGCAACATCAATATACTGTGCCAACAACCATGAATTGGAACATAATACATATGCATTAGATAACAATACAGTGCAACATTATATAACCACAACACAATTGTTACCTCCCTTATTGGAGGAACCTGGGTCCCGTACAGCTGAATTCACTGAACTAGATCAGTAGTAATGTTCAGGGTCAGGATCTTTACTATCCTGCCCTGGCTATCAGGCACTGTGAAAGAGTGACAGCGCCTCCTACCTGACTGATACATATTCCACCCGGTCTAGATGGATATTACAACCCACTACCCGTACCATCACCAGATATTTAGCTCTATCCTCCACACAGAGCATAGACTCTTTTGTACTACTGACCAGATAGTCTAGGGTGGCGACTTTTACCCACTCATTCCTGTGTGCTTCAGCTCTCCTCATCAATGGTTCCAGGATATATGGATAATCAAACCCCATTTTCTTGAATCGCTGCACTAGTACCCTCTCAGCTCTGCTACACTTCATTAAGTGAAGCTCCACTGCCTTACCGGGCAAAACCCAATATAAGACCCTTCCCATAAAGGTTTCATAGGGCCCTCCACACACTCGGGAGATAGAGGATTATCTGCGGGAGACTCCTTAATATGCTTAAGCATGACCACAGCTGTTTCCTTTGGCATGAACTGACCCTCCTCCCACCAACACTGTACCTTGTCACCCTCCTCCAAAACAAAGTGTGTCCTGTTCAAATGAGGCACGTAACCCCTATACATCAGTTCCCACCATGGCCAGGTGCCCACTATATGTGTAACATGCAAGTCAGGCAATTTAACATCATCGCTCCGGGGAGCTACAGACATTACCGGTGACAAAGCACAAGGTGACAGGGCTTTACTGCTAGGGTTGGGTCTCAACATGAGGTATGCTGGTGATGTGGGGCGGGGCAGGCACCTGAGAGTCCTTGAGCTGAGAGACTACTGAAACCTCCCCAGGTGGAGCAATGGTAGTGTTCATAGTCCTTGCACCACTCAATTGGCCATGGCCCTGAGCAGTGGTGTACCTGGCCGCAGCAATGGCTGCAGCCTCTCGTTGGTCCCTCTCTTCTTTTCGCCCCCTACACTACAGAAGAAATTAGTCAGCAGAGGACTGAACATTCACCAGGGAGAGAGCCGCAGTCTGGGAGTCCATCTGGCTGGACAGCTCCACTCGCTCAACTCCCTCGGATCGTGGAGATGGGATCAGCACCGTGGTGGTATAGGAGGAGGTAGTACCGACTGGCACTACCTTATGGAACTCCTCCGTGAGTCCCAAAGCTGTGCAGCTCCTCTCGGAGGCCTGCACATATGCAGCAGCGCTGGTGCGAGCCTCACGCACCTCCTGGCTGCTGTAGATATTGTGTGGCAGATTCCTGGGCTTGAGCCCAGCGAGGATCAAACTCCCGGGCCTCCATTCCTGTGCAGGGATTGATTCCCGGAACAGGTAGGCCATCCTCCAACTTGAGAGCGTGGGAGGCCCCGACCGGTATCTCGGGGATGGCCGTGCTCTCGTCATCTGACGAACCTGAAGCATCATCCCCTTTCGGCGGTATCCTCCCTCGTGGAACGGGTTGGTGGAGAGGGTGTGCAGAGTATCTCGCAGTAAGCAGGTGGGCCTTCTCCACGGAACGCCTACAGAGTACTGGACGGCTCCGACGTTGCTCCGGGTGAGGCAGCAGAGGACTCCGACCATGGCAGGGCAGCAAGTGAGTTTCTCGATCCACATAACAGGGCTGGAAAGGGTAGGTTTTCCCCGCCCTACTCTGCATAGAGAGTCAACCCCAGAGTCTCTACTCACCACGCCGGCTTCCGCACAGGCACCTGGGGAAATTTAGTTGTAGCTCCGGATGGACTAACTCGTACACCAGTGCCATATAATGAGCTTGCATATCGCCCGAGGATCCGTGGGCCAGCGCTGATAATTTCTTTACCAGAGTATAGAGTTTTCAGGCAGCTCGGGCCCCGTTGTTTTGGGTTGGTGATAAGGAACTTGGCATGTTCCACAGATAGATAGCGACCGAAGCTCCTGTCCAGGACATAAAGTACAAACCCCCAGTAGTATGTTGTCATCATCTTGCTGAATCACTAGGACCCTCCGGTTAGCTCGTAGAGGGTTCCTATTTTGGTGGCCATTTTGATTTTAACACTGGAGCAGCTCTGCACACGTCTAGCAGCCACAGAGTCCACGTGTGTCTGAGCTCCTTGCATCTGGCAGTCCCGGTCTAGTCATTCCCTATCCCCTCCCACTGGTGGACCCAGGCGTCCAATCAGATGCCTAAGATGCCTGCCAACGTATACAGAACAGAGGGTAGTACAGGGCTGCATGGTGCAGGCCACAGTCCCCTGCATTCCCTTAGAGTCCTAAAGCACAGTCCTTATCCTGCTGCAAAAACCTGTCATGATGCATATCTCTCAGCAGCGCCTCCATCTCTAGCACCCTTTCCCCCACCCTAAGGGAGATTGTGCCACTACTGATGTATTCTGTGTGCGGTGCGTACCTGTGAGGTGGAACAGGAGGCCTTGAGAACCCTGCAGTGGTGTGGGGAGACATCAGGACAGGTTCCCAGTGCTAATCTTCCATGTTGCAGCACCTCCAGCCAGTGAGGATCCTGGTGCAGCCAGGATGGTGCACACTGGCACCCAGATAATGCCCCAAAAAATGCAGCAACAAGTATAGCCCAACTGGGTTTATTAATGGCACATGTTGTTCATACAGGTACAATTCCTGGGGACGCATCCCACAACCTTGAAGCCCTGTAAGCCCCTTCTCAGCTCCCTTACCCCTGATTGTATATAGGGTAAGACATCCTCCCACTCCACAGGGGGGGGGGAGAGAGCCCTGACTTCTGGGAGAGTGTCAGATATGTACCCCAAGGGAGTGGCTTGTAACCCTGCCCCATAACAGGGCAGGTCTGATACTGACAGGCATCACATTTGGTGCATGTGACCTAGCCAGTATCCTCCCAAGGATGACACTCTCAGGTTGTTGCTAGGCCCACCCCTGGATACAGTAATACAAAGGAGATTATAGGTGGCACACCACTGCTTTAAAGAAAAAGTTTTTCAAGGAGTTTACATTTGGTGCTCACCTTCCGTTGATCCTGGCGTCCCAAAGCTGGATCCAAAGTAATAGCAAGATAGGAGAAAGGAAGAGGCACACAAATTGTAGTGGAATCAAATGATGTCAAATGTATTAATGCATCAGAGCTAACAATACAGTAACAGTGCATCCAGGTTGCAATAACAAGCTAGGCCTTTATGTAAGAGCTTATCCCTCACAGTGCCTGTACCAAACAGGACGTATACTGTTAGGGCCCAAAAGAAAGATGGTAACCTGGAGGACTAGGTTACATATGTATATATATGCAGCGATAGGTTTTTAGGGTCCTACGCTCACCATACAATGTGCCATCACCCTGCATCTTTCAGGTCGCCTCTCTGAACAGTGTTGCAGCATCCGATCGCTGTTTGCCGCGTGCGCATTCGCAGCCACGCAACCAGGAGTCGGAAGCCCAAATGCTGCCGTCTGACTGAGAGATCACAGCAGCGATTAGTGCTGCAGGGCATGAAATAATTTGTTCATGTCAGGCCAATTGTATATTTGTTTCCCAATAGCTACTTTGATCTCCCAAATTGGCTAAAGCCTCACCCAGCCAATTCCCCTTATGGGGGTGTAACGGTGTTTGCCCGGGCCCATCTCATATTGACCCCCTTCTGTGGACACTGACCCCTGTTACATGAAGTGTAGTGTGGTGCACCTGATGTCTTACAGAAACCCTGAGTCTCCCGCAATGGTATGGGTTGTGGCATCAGGACTGGCTTATGAGATAGTGCTGAGTAATAATCACTCATGGTACAGCTCCTCCATCTCTACCAGACCCCCAGCGTAGTAGGGAGGAGTCTCTGAAAGAGAACCTCTTCGTGCACCTTCTTCCCAAATGACTCCACAATCAGGACAGAAGCGTTCTTTATACTTGGCATCATCATGGGCATACTGCCCATCATAGCGGCCGGTCTCTAGCCGTTCATCTTAGGTTGCCAACCCAAAGGAAGTCCCTGGATACCACTCCTAGTCAGGGCACTAGAAGCTGTCCTTGCTCTTCCCTTACTCCCTGATGGAGTAAGAGGAATAGCCTGCCCATACCTCTCCCCTAAGGGAGGGCCACAAAAGCTGCCAAAGCCTTGACAGTTTGCTGAGTCAGACCAGTCTCACTCAGGTGGGGTGAGACACTAACTAAATACAGGATATGCTGCATATTAAATAGATCCAGTAGGCACCACCCCTATGTCACTGTAATTGGACACAGAGCCTGATGACACTACCTTCACCAGATATTACACAGCACAGGAGTGTGAGGGCAAACCCCATGATTACTCCTGGCAAACCTGCCCTTAACAGGGATTATTGCACAGGAGGAGAAAGACATGTAACCCCAAAACCACACAAGGCTACAGGGGTTATATATCAAAGACTCTCTCTTGTTAAACTGCAGAAGAGTCACCGGAATGTCTAATAAAATTCTAAATCAATTGTTATTTTCACGTACAGACATACAGAGACACGGACAGACATAAACACATTGGCGCACCTACATTGGCGCACACACACACAGACAGGTATACATATGTACAAGGCCACCGACAGCTTTCCAGGGGCTCAGGATCAGAGTTTTCACATGCCCCCCTTCCTCCTCACTCTCTTTCTCTTACACTCCCCCCATCCCCCACACCTTTCTCTATCACACTCCCCCACCCCCTCTCTCTCTCTCTCATACACCTCTCACTCACCCCACCCCTCTCTCTCTCTTCCTCCCTCTATTTTTCACCCTCTTCTCACACTTCCCTTCCTCCCCCTCTCTTTCCTTCTCCCAATATATTTCTCTCCTTCCACTCACTATCCCCCCGTCTTTCACTCTCCCTCTAACTCTCCCTATCACACTCCTCCTACCTCCTCCCTCTTCCCCCTCTCTCTCCCCCTCTCAATCTTCACCCTCTCACTTTCTTATTTCCCTCTCACTCCCCCTCTACTCTCCTCCTCCTCTCTCCCTCCCCCTCCTCTTCTTTCTCTCCCCCACAGTGGCGGATATGAAAATCCCCCGCCCCTAGGAACTTAGCTATGGCAGCCACCTCCTTGCTGCCACCCCCCTCCTCCTGAACTGCAGCGTCAAATGATGCCACGTACGTCACCAATGGGACGTTGCACGGCGTCGTGTTGCCATGGTAATACGATGGCATGATGTCATTTGATGTTGCGCTGCCATGGCAATGAGTGCCGTGTGACATCATGTTGGTGATATCCGCGGCGTCATTTGATGCTGTGGTTCAGAAGGAGGTCGGCAGGTAAGGAGGCAGCCGCAACAGCTAAGTGCCTTCCCATCAAGCCCGATAGGCCAGAAAGCGCGGCAAAAGTATATGGGGGCGGACATTTTTTGCCACCCCAAAATGTTGCCATCCTAGGCCCGGGCCTAATGGGAAATCAGCCACTGCTCCCTCCCCCTCCCCCACTTATTATCTCTCTCCCTTCCCCACTCCTCTCTCTCTCCCCATCCTCTCTTCCCCTCCTCTCTCACTCTACCCAATTTCTCTCTCAACCCCCTCCTCTCTCACTTAATCCCCCCTTTCTCTCTCACCCCCTTCCTCTTTCGCTTTCTCTCTCAATATCCCCTCCATTATCCTCTATAGCCGAGCCCCCCCATTCCCCCTCTGTCTCGCTTACCTCCACTCGCTAAGGTTGCTGAGTGGTGTGGGCGTTCAGGATGGCGAGCGGTCGCCGAGGGTCCGTCATGTCAGTTGTAGCCACGCATGCGCAAAACAGTCGCGCATGTGCATGGTATCAGAGAGAGGTGGCCAGTGCTGGGAAGGTCTCAGTGGGGACTACAAGCCCCATAATGCACAGGGGCAGGGGATCATGTGCCATAGATAGACCAATGGGGCTGCAAGGATCACCCTGCTCCAAATAGAGATACTATTCGCGCGCTTGAAGCCAGTCGGATCTGGGATAAGGTTAGGGTAGGTTGTGTAGGTGCAGGGCGTTTGTGACCCCTGCACTAGGCCAAAGACCCCCTAGGCCCCAGCTAGGCCCGACTCCCTGTGATAGCTTGTGGCTGCTGTAGGGGCCCACATAGATAGGGACCCTGTCCTGTAGCACTAGCGTGAGGAAAAGCCAGTACGCGGCTGTGACATGGGCCTGTGGTGATCTGGGACCGGATCATCATAACCATAGTACAGAGACATTCTTCATGGTGGAACAGCCCACGCGGGACACCACCCAATGTAGAGGCGGAGGCATCGCGGATGACATCGCTGGATCAGTGGATCCCACCATACCGTATCAGCGCTACCAGGTGTTGGAGCACCCGGAAGGTACCTCACCTCACCAAGTGCACCAACTGTACACTTTCAGTTCTAGTGGGGCAGTGCTGTCTCACACATTTTGGGTGGGCTAGCTCTTGTGGACACCGGGGAGGTTAGGTGCCCAGGAGCACCGCAGTACTTTGCGGGGACATTCCATCGGAGTGTTGGGCCCTGTCGGGAAACGGCCCTGTGTGGCCCACATTGGTGTTGTACTGTTATTCTGTTCGCTTGCCTATAGTAAAACTGTTGTCTATCACTATGTGTATATTATTATTTGGGTCCTGTAATGGGGTCATCCCACATAGTTGGATCCCGCAACAGGTGGAGGCGCTTGCACCTGACAGATCACACACACCCCAGGCTTCAAGCAGTGGAGGCTCAGCCCTCCTGTGAGCCACAGGTAACCCAGCACACACACAGTAGTCGCCATATCTCCCTGAGGGTGAGGGAACATGCGTTACACCTCAATCTCCCCATCTCTCAATTCCCCCTCCCTCTCCTCTCTATCAATTCCCCCCCATCTCTCAATCCCCTTCCTCTCTAAATCCCCCTTCTCCCAATCCCACCTCCTCTCTCACTCACCCACTCCTCCTCTCTCTTAATCCCCCCTCTAAGAATTTTACCTTCGGGAGGGGGGCATCCGAGCCCGTGGCTGAGGAAAGCTGGGGCCCCCATGGCACACAGAGGGTCCAATGGCTGGACACAGATGTTGAGCCTGATCTTTGCCCTGGCTGAACTTCCAGCGTCGGCCGGGCACACACACACAGACATAATACTCAAAGAAGCCCCAATGCATATCCAATACGGCAAAGGATTTGATTTCTTTTTAGATGTTTTTTCTTCTCACAAGTATGGGTCATTTAGTTCCATTTTTGGGGCTTTTCAGCTTGCTGAGATGTTGTGACGGAGCAGCCTGTAGGCGAGGGCAGTAAGATGCATAGACTGAGGGTGAGCCTTAACTGGATTGGTTTCTTAACCAAAACACAACTAAAACATTGGATACACTGTCCCTTTAAGCAAAACAAATCATAAACCAAAATCCTATTCCCCTTAGGGAAACTAACTATACAAGCAGATCCCTAGCTAACGGGCTGCCAGCTAAGCTGGTTGTCAGCGCCATAACATGTCCTATTATGTGCAAACAAAACAGTCTTTAGGCATAGTAGTATAGTTTTAGATCTTATCTGATATGTCGCAGGGATTCCTTCACTCCTTCAGGAACGCCGGTTCTGGGGAGCAATCTTTATTCTGGGTGTTTCCCAGCTGGACCCCACATGCCTGCTTCCTTCAGTCCCAGGGTCCATAATAGCCAGGCTCTCTGCTGGCTGGGAGAAGTCTCTCTATCGTCCTGGGGGAAAACCTAGTTCCCTGTCTCTGGCAGCTTCCTGCCTTTTATGCCTGCTTAATCAGGAGTTAATTTCCACATCTCCCTGTTCAGGTATGAAATCCGACACCCATGCAGTCTGGAAAGGGAGTTAACCTCTTCACTCCCTTACATACCTCCCCCCTCAGAGTGTAGCACCGCGCATACTCGGCCATTTAAACGTCTCCCCCTTCTTGGGAAACATCTCAGCCTCACGGGGGAGTCTTTTGGACCCCTTTTCTTCTTCCTTGACTTCCAATTTTTCCTACAACCAGTCGCTTTGGTTTTTACTCTCCATGGCAATTACCATGCTTTCTAGGCCTGCAGAACGGTATTTCGCCACCTCCTCTTTCATGTCAGCCAATATACTCAACACAGGAGCAGCGGATTCTACCTCCATTTCCAGCGAACGTCCTATCTTTTCAGCTTCATCAGATAAGGGTTCTTTTGGTTTTGATTCTGCATTCATGCCTTTGTTTGTTGTCTGGTGGGTGGCTGGAGGTTTAGTTAGTGCTTTCTCAGGCAGTTCAAACTATGCAATCTCTTTTTCCAGTTGTGTGGTGTCCCCAGCTCTCATTGTACCCTTGTCTTCCTGGGCATTAGTCTCTGTAGGATACAGATGCTTGGGAAAGGCCAATACCTTTTCCTGTAGTGGAGAAACCTGTACTTTACTGGTCAGCAGAGCCTCACTCTGTTTTACCTTTACTGCCATCTTTTCCATGGATTCCTGTGACCCAAATGTCTGTTTTAGGTTTGTAACCTTTTTCTCCAGCTTCACCTTTTTAGACTCCAATGTTTTAGCTGTGGACCGTAATAAAATTTTGAGTCTTTCTCTCCCTGCAGTGCTGTAATCTAATTTCTCAGTTTTTCAAGCTCTTCCACATCTAGGCTTTTCTACAAGTTTAATTAATCCGTGAGAGACCTCTGTTTTTTTAGGACATCCTGTAATTCTATCGACATTTTTTTTCCATGGACTCCTTCTGTAACCCAAGTGTCTCTTTTAGTTTTGTAATCCTCAAGTGACTTAAGAGCTTGTTCCATTTTATTATTGAAAAATTCAGCTTGATGCTGCAATTTTTCTGTTAGAGCCTCCACCTCTTTCCTGTGCTGGCTCTGAGTTTGCTTCAATGCCTCCTTCTTCATATTTTCCAGCTCTGCCAATTTAGTTGCTAGGGTCGCAGCAGCATCAGTTTTCCAAGCCTCCTTCTCCTGGGCATACTGACTTTTGGGGATGGAGCAGCCTCTCTGCTTCTCAAGCTCTTGCTCTAGTTTCTGGACCGCCTCGTGCTCCCTCCCAAACAAAGTTACCTGGCCTCGAAGCTCCTCCTCCAGCAATGCTCTGGTGATGCTCAGTGTGGCCTTCAGCTCCTCATGCGGCTCTGAGGGGACAAACTGGGTACTCAGAAGCTTCTGTAGAACATGCTGCGTCTCCTCAGCATCTGCCTGTTCTCCTTGGCCTCCTGCAGACTCGCGCGCTGACCTTGCAGCTGGCTCTGCAGCTTCTTTTCTGCTTGTGTGCACTGCTCCAAGGAGACATGTTCTCCTTGCAGTACTCTCTCTGTTTTCTGCAGTGCTTGCTGCACTTCTTGCTTTTCCAGGGCCAATTGTTTCTTTACCTTTTCTGCTTGGTGAAGCTTCTCATCTCCTTCACTGACCTGGTTAGTCAAATCTGAAACCTTCTCTTGTAGGTTTTTCTTCTCTTCTCTTACAGTCTCTAGAGTTTGCCTGACCTCTTCAAGCGCATAATCATATGAATTCAGCCCTACGGTGAGACGGTGAATCTCCTTCTGAGAGACTTCCAATTCAGCCTTTGCCGCTTCATCCCTGGTGGCAGCAGCTGCATTTGACCACTCAAGGTTAGTCCTCATGTCCTGTAACTCGCTCTGCAAGTGACGCTTTGTCTTCTCCAAAGTTACACACTTGGCAATCACTGTGGACAGACCCCTCTGTAGCTCAGTCTTAGCTTCTAGCTCTTTAACTAACTGTTCGTGGAGGAGATCATAGTCATGCTTGGCATCTCGCAATGCATCTTTTACCAGGCTCAAGGAATCATCAATTTTTTCTCATCTTTTTCCATTGCCGTCTCCTTTTGAATCCACGTCTTCATCACTGGATATTCCGCCATTCCCAGTAGAATTCCGCCAGTCCCTATAGGCTGCAGAACATCTTGGCTCCCTCTGGAATTATGATTTCCTGATGTCGCAGGCTCATCATTAACTGTTTCTGTACCTTCCGCTGTAAGTTGTGAACTTTTCTTCTTCCTCTTTTTTTTCTTTGTTTTGGTAGGCTCTGAGGCATGAGCAGTACTGGGTTCACCTTCCTTGCTTGGAACTTTTGCATTTTCTCATCGCCCACCACGCATTGCTTGCTGTCGCAGTCGCTGGAACAATCTTCCTCATATTGCCGGCGCTCTTCATGCTCCAGGACGTAAGGACACACCTCTTCCGAGTGCCCTGGGTCCTCGCACTCCATACATGCTATGGGCATTTTGCCGTTGTGTCTCGCTGTCGCTGTGCAGCCTGGACTTCAGCAAAAAATCAATTAAGACTTTTCATTCAACTTTTTCTTCCAGAATCAGTACCTCACGTAGGTCACCGTCTGTATTCGTTTTTATGCTTCAGCGCAGATTTGCATCAACTCTTTCACACATTTCCTGCATATACTCCAATCACAGCTGGCAGTCCTATGCGATGTGGCATACTTTACTTCCAGAATCAGTACCGCTCGTGGGTCACTGTCTGTATTCACTGCTTGAGCGCAATTTTTTTTCCCCATACACTTGGTGGTGCAGACTTCCCTCCCAGAATCAGTACCTCTCGTGGGTCACCATCTGTAGCCATATTGCTTTGTTGCTTTATCCAGCGCAGTGATCCTCGTCTTTCTGTCTGGATTTATGGCTCTTTATTCTGGTGCCCTATGCATGCGTTTCTTCCGCTGACCTCTGGAGACGCTGCTTCGATCTTCTGACACCATATGTGACAGAGCGGCCTGTAGATGCGGGCAGTAAGACGCATAGACTGAGGATGAACCTTAACTGGAATGGTTTATTAACTAAAAGACAACTAAAACATTGGATACACTGTTCCTTTAAGCAAAACAAATCATAAACCAAAATCCTATTTCCGTTAGGGAAACTAACTACACAAGCAGATCCCTAGCTAACGCGCTGTCAGCTAAGCTGGTTGTCAATCTCAAAACATGTCATATTTTGTGCAAACAAAACAGGCATAGAAATATAGTTTTTGATCTTATCTGGTATGTCACAAGGATTCCTTCACTCCTTCAGGAATGTCGGTTCTGGGGAGCAATCTTTATCCTGGGTTTGATTCCCATCTGGACCCCACAGGCCTGCTTCCTTCAGTCCTAGGGTCCATAACAGCCAGGCTCTCTGCTGGCTGGGAGAAGTTTCTCTACCCTCCTGGGGAAAAACCTAGCTCCGTCTCTGGCAGTTTCCTGCCTTTTATGTCTGCTTAATCAGGAGTTCATTGTCCACACCTCCCTGTTCAGGTATGAAATCCGACACCCGTGCAGTCTGGAAAGGGAGTTAACCTCTTCACTCCCTTACAGATGTATATGTCTAATTGAAATTGTTGTGGGTATGTGGCCCTCCTCTTAGTTTAAGCTCACCCATCCCTATTTAATATATATTTTTAAAACCAGTTTTAACTGCATTTTTTTTGCCACACATGGCCCATATAGCCCTGTCACGGGAGAACCAGCTTATTACACCTTTTAATTACCGGGATCATTGATTGAGCAAGCAGAGAGATACAAATAAATTGCGTTTATTCACCTAATGAACGCACACAACTATATTACACAAAAATACAGTAAAAAAGACAGACTTACTTTGGAAAACTGGGATAAGAAAACGAATCTTTCCTAATTGCAAACACACAGCAAAATATTCCAGGCCACTTCTCCAATGGGACTGAATCTCAGGTGAATCACACAAGATGGAACTGATGAAACTCTTAGATGGAACTCTTAGAACAGAAAAATCAGACCTGTGTCAGGGCTTTTCAAACCTCTGGTGTCCAGGTCCCAGAAAACCTGCAGCCCAATCAAAAAACCTTAGCAACCGCATAACGACCAATCTAAAACACTCATACAGGGTTTCCCACCCCTGAGCCTTTTCCCTGGGCAGGTGAAATAGCCCCCTCTGCCCCTTCGCCCCTCCACGGTGCGAGGCTCCACAACGGCTGGCTGTTTAGCAAAGGGTGTTAGGTTGCCTTGTTTCATGCCAGGATATGGGTGCTCTATAATAATGGCAGGGCCCATATGGCCTCACACCTAGGCATCTCTGAGCCCTTTCAAGTATGGCCCTTGGACAGACACAACGGAGCCGAGCCTAGTAACCATCTGTGCCTTCCAGAGTCTATAACTTAGAAAGCCCTTAGCTCATATACTGGTGAGCAATATCTATACATATTAAGCTATTCCCGTTTAATAAAAGATGTGGTGTCCTGTCTGCTGCATGCAAAAAGCTATGAGTTCCTATTCTGGTGTCATGCATGGAGTGAGTGTATATACTCTACAAATCACTAGCCTCATTCCTGGCACACATTAGAAACATACTTTTAAACACTGCCATGGGGCGTGGTTAGATTGCGGCTGCCATTTGCCCACGAACACTGTTGCTGCTTGCAGTCAGATTTTGGCTCTTGTGTGTGTTCCACGGCCGTTTAACAACAATCTAAAGGACTTTCAAGGCACTGTTCCCTGGAGGGACCTCTCTCGGCGAACACTGAATGCGAGGTGTTCCGTTTCCGGTTTCGGCTGCACGAGGGAAGGTCACGTGACGACGCCACTAACCTGAACCGGACGCTGATGATCGAGCTGTTGGCACATGAGAGCCTATCTCATACATGCTATTGATTGCTGTACTTTTGTGAGTGGGCATTTTATAGATTTTATGTTCCTCTAATACAATTTTTAATATGGTAATGCACTAGGTGTGTGCCTGTTTCTTTTTCTTTCCTTTTTTCATATATATATATATATATATATATATATATATATATATATATATATATATATACATACACAAAAATGAATACCGCATCAACAACCAAAAAATAAATGCAATGTCTAAACCTATTTTTAACAGAAAAATAACTGAAAAAATGGCAGAAAAATTATCTGCTAGGCGGTGCTAAAGGAATAAAATAGATATAGAAACACAGAAAAAGAAACCTCTAAAAAGCACTCAGACAAATTATGCAAAATAATAATAGTAATTTATTAAATCAAAATAAGATGAAAAACAAAAAACAGCTGACTGAAACCCTGCCTGACTAGTCAGTTTTTTGTCTGAGTGCTTTTTAGAGGTTTCTTTTTCTGTGTTTATATATATATATATATATATATATAATGCAATAACATTTTCCAATCTCTTGCACATTTTTATCTAGTAACGCAGAGGATCAATAAAATGTAGCATAGTAGCTGGCATGAATCTTTCTTTGAACTGTTATTTTCCATTTCCCTTCTTAATTTGAATTTCTTAGAAACATGTTTCTTCTCTTATCGTAATACATGATCCTCTTCAATTAGCTGTTTCCTTATCTCTCTTTATCATATTACAGCCTGGGACTTTAAACCAGAGATTATGCTTTAACTCATATTCCTTGAATACATAATACACAGTGCAGACTATTCCATAATCTCCAGCTGTACCTATTTAGCAGGTGTTGTACCTGTGTTTTATGCCTTGCACCTATTAAATTCAGCTGCACCATTGCACCTATTTCTGCAAGTGGCTAAAGCTTCAGCTAATTAAAGCAACTGGGAGATTGATGCCTTATCTGCTATCGATTAGCTGCGGATTTAATACCACTTCTATTGTGTGGGTATACATGAATATGCAAATAAATCCATGAATATACATCATTTACTGATGACATAACCTTTACTTGTAGTGAATTGTACATCATTCTGCCTCCTCCAGAGGGGTCTCCTGTCTGGAAGCCCCTCTATCCCACAGTGACATAGCAGATAAGGTCTACGTGTATGTGCCAAATGTTGCAGGGTCTGCTATACACAGACAATGTCTGCAGCGTTCTGACCACCTGTGACTATCTGTCCTCAGACTAGAACCCTGGTTTTACATTTCTGGCCACCAAGTTATTACTATTATCGTTTATTTGTGAAGCGCCAACATATTCCGCAGCGCGGTACAATGGGTTACAGAGTTATATATATTACCAAAATATAAACAGTTACACACAGGTGAGGACAAACATATACAAAAAAGGGAATGAGGGCCCTGCTCCTGGGAGCTTCCTCTCTAAAGGGAATGAGGGCCATGCTCCTGGGAGCTTCCTCTCTAAAGGGAATGAGGGCCCTGCTCCTGGGAGCTTCCTCTCTAAAGGGAATGAGGGCCCTGCTCCTGGGAGCTTCCTCTCTAAAGGTAATGAGGGCCCTGCTCCTGGGAGCTTCCTCTCTAAAGGGAATGAGGGCCCTGCTCCTGTGAGCTTGCTCTCTAAAGGGAATGAGGGCCCTGCTCCCGGGAGCTTCCTCTCTAAAGGGAATGAGGGCCCTGCTCCTGGGAGCTTCCTCTCTAAAGGGAATGAGGGCCCTGCTCCTGGGAGCTTCCTCTCTAAAGGGAATGAGGGCCCTGCTCCTGGGAGCTTCCTCTCTAAAGGTAATGAGGGCCCTGCTCCTGGGAGCTTCCTCTCTAAAGGGAACGAGGGCCCTGCTCCTGGGAGCTTCCTCTCTAAAGGGAATGAGGGCCCTGCTCCTGGGAGCTTCCTCTCTAAAGGGAATGAGGGCCCTGCTCCTGTGAGCTTCCTCTCTAAAGGGAATGAGGGCCCAGCTCCTGGGAGCTTCCTCTCTAAAGGGAATGAGGGCCCTGCTCCTGGGAGCTTCCTCTCTAAAGGGAATGAGGGCCCTGCTCCTGGGAGCTTCCTCTCTAAAGGGAATGAGGGCCCTGCTCCTGGGAGCTTCCTCTCTAAAGGGAATGAGGGCCCTGCTCCTGGGAGCTTCCTCTCTAAAGGGAATGAGGGCCCTGCTCCTGGGAGCTTCCACTCTAAAGGGAATGAGGGCCCTGCTCCTGGGAGCTTCCACTCTAAAGGGAATGAGGGCCCTGCTCCTGGGAGCTTCCTCTCTAAAGGGAATGAGGGCCCTGCTCCTGGGAGCTTCCTCTCTAAAGGGAATGAGGGCCCTGCTCCTGGGAGCTTCCTCTCTAAAGGGAATGAGGGCTCTGCTCCTGGGAGCTTCCTCTCTAAAGGGAATGAGGGCCCTGCTCCTGGGAGCTTCCTCTCTAAAGGGAATGAGGGCCCTTCTCCTGGGAGCTTCCTCTCTAAAGGTAATGAGGGCCCTGCTCCTGGGAGCTTCCACTCTAAAGGGAATGAGGGCCCTGCTCCTGGGAGCTTCCTCTCTAAAGGTAATGAGGGCCCTGCTCCCGGGAGCTTCCACTCTAAAGGGAATGAGGGCCCTGCTCCTGGGAGCTTCCTCTCTAAAGGTAATGAGGGCCCTGCTCCTGGGAGCTTCCTCTCTAAAGGGAATGAGGGCCCTGCTCCTGGGAGCTTCCACTCTAAAGGGAATGAGGGCCCTGCTCCTGGGAGCTTCCTCTCTAAAGGGAATGAGGGCCCTGCTCCTGGGAGCTTCCTCTCTGAAAGGAATGAGGGCCCTGCTCCCGGGAGCTTCCTCTCTAAAGGGAATGAGGGCCCTGCTCCTGGGAGCTTCCTCTCTAAAGGGAATGAGGGCCCTGCTCCTGGGAGCTTCCTCTCTGAAAGGAATGAGGGCCCTGCTCCTGGGAGCTTCCACTCTAATGGTAATGAGGGCCCTGCTCCTGGGAGCTTCCACTCTAAAGGTAATGAGGGCTCTGCTCCTGGAAGCTTCCTCTCTAAAGGGAATGAGGGCCCTGCTCCTGGGAGCTTCCACTCTAAAGGGAATGAGGGCCCTGCTCCTGGGAGCTTCCTCTCTAAAGGGAATGAGGGCCCTGCTCCTGGGAACTTCCTCTCTAAAGGGAATGAGGGCCCTCCTCCCGGAAGCTTCCACTCTAAAGGGAATGAGGGCCCTGCTCCCGAGAGCTTCCTCTCTAAAGGGAATGAGGGCCCTGCTCCTGGGAGCTTCCTCTCTAAAGGGAATGAGGGCCCTGCTCCCGGGAGCTTCCTCTCTAAAGGGAATGAGGGCCCTGCTCCCGGGAGCTTCCTCTCTAAAGGTAATAAGGGCCCTGCTCCCGGGAGCTTCCTCTCTAAAGGGAATGAGGGCCCTGCTCCCGGGAGCTTCCTCTCTAAAGGGAATGAGGGCCCTGCTCCCGGGAGCTTCCTCTCTAAAGGGAATGAGGGCCCTGCTCCCGGGAGCTTCCTCTCTAAAGGGAATGAGGGCCCTGCTCCTGGGAGCTTCCTCTCTAAAGGGAATGAGGGCCCTGCTCCCGGGAGCTTCCACTCAAAAGGGAATGAGGGCCCTGCTCCTGGGAGCTTCCACTCTAAAGGGAATGAGGGCCCTGCTCCCGAGAGCTTCCACTCTAAAGGGAATGAGGGCCCTGCTCCCGGGAGCTTCCTCTCTAAAGGGAATGAGGGCCCTGCTCCCGAGAGCTTACTCTCTAAAGGGAATGAGGGCCCTGCTCCCGGGAGCTTCCTCTCTAAAGGGAATGAGGGCCCTGCTCCCGGGAGCTTCCTCTCTAAAGGGAATGAGGGCCCTGCTCCCGGGAGCTTCCTCTCTAAAGGGAATGAGGGCCCTGCTCCCGGGAGCTTCCTCTCTAAAGGGAATGAGGGCCCTGCTCCCGGGAGCTTCCTCTCTAAAGGGAATGAGGGCCCTGCTCCCGGGAGCTTCCTCTCTAAAGGGAATGAGGGCCCTGCTCCTGGGAGCTTCCTCTCTAAAGGGAATGAGGGCCCTGCTCCCGGGAGCTTCCACTCTAAAGGGAATGAGGGCCCTGCTCCTGGGAGCTTCCTCTCTAAAGGGAATAAGGGCCCTGCTCCTGGGAGCTTCCTCTCTAAAGGGAATGAGAGCCCTGCTCCCGGGAGCTTCCTCTCTAAAGGGAATGAGAGCCCTGCTCCCGGGAGCTTCCTCTCTAAAGGGAATGAGGGCCCTGCTCCTGGGAGCTTCCTCTCTAAAGGGAATGAGGGCCCTGCTCCTGGGAGCTTCCTCTCTAAAGGTAATGAGGGCCCTGCTCCCGGGAGCTTCCTCTCTAAAGGGAATGAGGGCCCTGCTCCCGGGTGCTTCCTCTCTAAAGGGAATGAGGGCCCTGCTCCCGGGAGCTTGCTCTCTAAAGGGAATGAGGGCCCTGCTCCTGGGAGCTTCCTCTCTAAAGGGAATGAGGGCCCTGCCCTGGGAGCTTCCACTCTAAAGGGAATGAGGGCCCTGCTCCCGGGAGCTTCCACTCTAAAGGTAATCAGGGCCCTGCTCCTGGGTGCTTCCACTCTGAAAGGAATGAGGGACAATGTTGAAACAAGAAGGGAAGGCGGCCGCTCATTGTATTTCTCTGGTCGAAGTGTGAGGGGGTACTTTATGCGGCACTTTTATCTTTACAAACGTGGAATGCCTCCCCTATTTCACTTCCAGACTTACTATTTAACTCTTCTTTACAAAAATAATAATAATCATGTGTAACCCCTTTGCTGCTGCAGTACAAAGCTTTGCCAGTTGTTAAAAATGTGGTCTCTGTTCATGTTGCATACATATTAGGCAAATCTTTTTAAAATCACTATTATAAAGTGATACTAAGCACATTTAGAATATATAAAAATCAGGCACAGCACCACTACTTTTTCAAGGCACTTTGACCCCTGCCTAGGGTTCAGCCGTACACACTATTTGCAAACTCCGAACTAACTGAACCTGTTCTAAGGAACCTGATGAAATACTGTCCCTGTTGTGGTTGGTAATATGAACCTTTACTGCAACTATAGCTTCCTAATTAGGGTTATTCATTAAAATGCAATAATGCCACTATCAGCACAATCACAGTTTAATGAATAACCCCCAATGTCTCCAAGCCGTACCGCCAACTAACTCCATGTGAACATGAACCAAGTCCTGTCCTTCGGATCTTACCCCGTTATACCAAAGCTAATACCAGAAAATGGAAATACAGAACCAAGGGGTGATGTATCCACATAAAGAAAGTGCAAAGACAAGTTTGTTTTGCTGCATTCATCTATTTTCTGTTTGCGTAAAACGTTAGAAAGAGATTCTTACATAAAAAGTTTACGCCACCTCAGGCGTGGCAGATTTTTTTTTTTACGCGAATGCAATAAAATATATGTACACAGTGTTTGATGCATCTCATGATAATCTGTGCATCATGTAACTCCGTCCCTAACTCCTCCCATTAGCACTCCCTAAATCCCAGGTTGATGCATACTGAGGAAAACTTGGAACAAACACCTTCATACAGCAGTCACGTGTCGGTGCGTTGTCATGGCAACGTGTCACCATGTGACATCGTGTCACCATGTGACATTGCGTCGCCATGACACTGCAATGCCGATGAAAAAGGGCTATCTGTTACAGAGGCCCGCTCTCTCCCCGGCAATCAGTTTTTAATCAGTTTTATTGCTGTAAAAGCTTGGGGGTTCAACACGAGTCCAGAAGGAGGGTCCTGACTCTCTTCGGGCTCCCACCACCCCTAGCTTGGGGCCCCCAGGACATGCCCGGACGTCCCGGGTGGTAGTTACGCCACTGTCATACAATATATTAACCCAAAGAGACAAGATTAAATTGACCTATGCACAGCTATTTGATTCCACATTTACCTTGATTCTTCACCCCCCAGAACTGAACCTGAATTAATTTGTCACAACATTGTTAACATGGAGTCAGTTGGTAGGTTTGCTCCAAATCATTAGGACATACCGAGGGAGTCTTGTTCATTTTTTTCATAGCACTAGTGAGCTTCCGGAAGAAAATGGGGAATATTGTTTAATGTTCCAGCGGCATGCATTCATTTAGGGACTTTGGTGAGGCACAAAGTAATATCCTAGGTGTTTTAGCGAAATGATATATTTTTTAGATGACAGAGTTGAACAGTGTATTTTGCGGCTTTTTCTAATAAGAAGCACGGATTAGAAATAGTTCTAGAGCAAGGCCTAGATCAACATTTCCTAGTGAACTTCGGTACTGGTAGACGTTGTTGAGCGGAAACCCTGATATAAAATGACATTTTCCCGTACACTAAGCTTTGTAGCCTACGTGTTGTTTCCTTTCTATTTATTGAAGGAATTTCTGTAGGTTGCAGTAAAGATGAGAGAACAGGAAACATAATGAAAGGCTGTCATAACAACCGGAATATGGAATAGTGTGTTCTGTTTTTCAAACCAATACATTCTTCATCGTACTAAACTGTTACATAGTTCAAATATAAAATTCACAACACTTTTTCATTTAATTATCTTTTTCAAAACAGAGAGCTTAGTCCAAGTGCTGACTATACATACCAACACTGTCCTTGAACCAGATTTCATATTCCTCTGTTCCCCTTTACAGTTTGGGATTCTTTTCTCCCTAGTTTGGCTGTCTGTTATTTTCCCTATACCAGCAGCTTGCTGCATGTGAAAAGGCAACATTATTGCTACATGTTGTTTACACAGCCTGTATTGGTTGCCTGCAGCTCATATTCTCCTAGCTGAGAGTGGGCTATTCCTACCCCCCTGTCCTTGCTGACAGTTAGTATAGTCTCACTTCCCATCTAGTGTGACCCTTGCTCTTCACTTCCTTTTCACCCTGGACTCTGAGTGAGTAATTGCCTGCTATTTGCCCCAGCAAGGCCTATCTGTTTTATACTGTCTCATCCTTGATACACTGCACTTCAGACAGAGAAGCACTCTCTACCTACATTACATCCACAAGTACCTTTCTTCCTGTGATTTTCCCTCAATAAAACTAAGAAAGAGAAAAGGACTTGTTTGTGCTTTGGAAGAGGAAGACATTACTTACTGGAACTAATCATACATCATTCGTGACCCTGGTTTCAGGAAAATAAAACAGAGACCGTGTGTTGGGGAATCACACAGGAGCTACTACTCAAAGACTTTATGCTAATCCAGAATAGTCTCTGCAGCTCAGGACAAGCAAGCAGCTTTACACTGCCAGACAGGGCAGCAAGCTTTATACAGCAAACTGCACACAGCCTGCAGCCTTACAAACAAGCAAGCAGATTTACACTGGTCACAGAGCCTGCAACTTCACACAAGGCGCTGCAGTCAGACAGTACATCTTACACAGAACTTTGATTGCCTTTTTTCTGTTTGAGTGAACACTCTGCACAGCTCCATAGCGAGGTGCTACCATCTCACCTGCTCCCTGCGCACATCCCCACGGCTAGCGCCATCAAGGGCCATGCTACCGGACACCCGCCAGGACACGGGTCAGAGCCACCGGACACCTGTGAGTACAGCCACCCCTACGCTGAACGCTGCAGGACACCGCTCGGCATCATCTGAGACAGTCGCCCATCGCTGACGCAGGTAACAGACCACACGCCACACGCACTGGCTAAGGCCTACACAGACCTGCAGCATGGCAGAACTCAGATCCTCACCAGACATCACGCAGGACGGTGACCACTCAGACACAGGCACAGGCGCAGGCAGACGCAAGGCCTAAACAGACAGTCACTCTTACACAAAAGGCCCGCGAAAAATATGAGGCTGACACTGAAGCGCACCGCGCCAAGTTAGAAAAGGCCTGGGAAAAAAACGCACTAGAGTTATGCAATGTTGCTAGCATTGGCGATAATGCACAACAGCTCGGGCAGGCAATTATTCAAATAACGTCTAACCACTCGTGCTACCAAGGGCTGTCAGAGACATACATCACCTACTTGACCAGAGCCAACACCGGCGAAAGCCTGCAAGAAAGAGACTTACAAAATAACATTGACCTTACACGTGACAGCCGAGTGCGGACCGCTATCACAGACGCGCAAAGCGTGAGGAAAAAGCGCCTCCTGGAGACCGCATCGCAGCGCTCCAGTACATCCAGACACTCATCACGGTCAGCTAGATCAGCGCAATCTAACGTGTCCAGTGCAAGCGCGAGAGCTACCAAGGCGCGAGCCACCGCATAGGCCGCACGTGCCAGGGCCAAATACGGTCAGAGAGAGGCAGCCGTAAGGGCAGAAAGAGCGCGCATAGAAGAGGAGGAGCAGAACGCTGTCAATAACGCCGCCAATGCCACCGCTGCCGCTGCGCGTAGAAAAGCCGAACTGGACGCGGATCTAAAAGCTCTAAGCAAAGAAGAGGACGCCGCTCCCACCTTAACCCAAGCCGAAGTCTTAGAAGCAGCTGCGCGACAGGACGGCGGGGAGCAACCGTAGAGACGGATAGCCTCAGAGGATCCAGTCCAATGCACTGAAGACTACGTAAGGAGCCTCTTCAGCATAAACACCAGCGCACCATCTCAACACGGAGGGAGTGACTCCACAGACACCGAAGACTTGCTAGGTCCACGAGGAGAAGACGCTGCTCCTTCAATGGTACATGCTGCCTGGGATAGCCACAGCCGCAACGGTGATCCACACACCAGCGCACACACGGATGCACTACAACAGGCTCACAATCCAGGTACACCCACACGAGAGAACACAGTCCCTCACACTGATCAGCAGTCATCACGCGTCCACGCCAACAAAGAGGCGACAGCACGGACCCCCTCAGCAACTACCTCAGAACGTGACCAACACGCCGATGCCTCAGGCCTGACAGACATAGCCAAGTACATGATCCGGCGTGACCTGGTGCAAACAGGTCTCACCAACTTTGACGACCGTCCTGGGAACTACCAGACGTGGAAGTTCACGTTCATGGACGCAATCAACAGCCTGGGCTTCTCAGCAAGGGAAGAGCTCAACTTGCTATTCAAATGGCTGGGAAACGAATCCAGGGAGCACGCGAAGAGACTTCGGACGGCAAACGTGAACCACCCCCAAGTAGGTCTTGACCTAGTGTGGGAAAGGTTAGAAGAGTGCTACGGTAGCCCCGAAGCAGTCGAGGATTCGCTCTTCAAAAGAGTCTACAGCTTTCCCAAGATCACAGCTAGAGACTACTCGAAGTTACGAGAGCTCGGGGACCTGCTGCAAGAGTTGGAGTTTGCAAGAGAAGACCATTCCTTAACAGGTCTCAACGTCCTAGACTCAGCTCGTGGAGGCCCATCCTGGATAAGCTACCCTTCAACCTCCAAGAAAGGTGGATTTCACAAGGTTCCAAATACAAAAGGGAGAAGCAAGTCGCCTTCCCCCCATTCTCATTCTTCTTGAGCTTCATCCGCGAAGCGGCAAGGACAAGGAACAATCCCAGTTTCATCTTGGGTGTGCAAACCACACACAGTGCAAGCAGCCTGAGGAATGAGAGACCAGTGGCGAGATACGGTAACACTCAAACACCCATCTCGGTCCACAGGATGGACGTGTCTCCCACGACCCAAACTACTCCCGATCAGTCGGTCGCCGGAAACGAGGAACCAAGGGACCCAAGCAGGGAATGTCCCATACACAAGAAGCCACACCCACTTAACAGGTGCTTTGGGTTCAGGATGAAGTCCCTAGAGGAACGCAAGAAGTTACTCAGAGAATTCGGAGTTTGCTTCATATGCTGCAATTCCACGACTCACCTAGCCAGAGACTGTAAAGAAGACATCAAATGTGTAGTGTGCAAAAGTGACAAGCACGTAACATCGCTACATCCAGAGGCGCTGACACTCCACCAACTCAACAACCCATCCTCTGTAGCGGAGCATGGCGGGGAGGAAGGAGAAGGAGAGCCAACGTCCGTCACTTCTCAGTGCACCGAGGTTTGCGGAAAAGGAAGTGACAAAATATCCTGCTCCAAAATATGCCTTGTCGCAGTGCAACCCCAGGGACAACCTGAGAAGGCTATCCGGATGTATGCAATCCTCGACGATCAAAGTAACAGATCGTTGGCGAAGACGGAACTCTTCAACTTATTCAACTCACAAGACAATGCCTCACCCTACACCCTCAGAACCTGTGCAGGGTCAACTGAGACAACAGGGAGCGGCTACGTCATACGTTCAGTGGATAACAGAGCGAAGATAGCTCTCCCCACCCTCATCAAGTGCAACTACATGGCTGCAAACAGGGACGAGATTCCCACACCAGACGTGGCACGTCATCACCCGCACCTCAGAGGAATAGCCAACTACATCCCGCAGGTAGAACAAGGTGCCAAGATCTTGCTGCTGCTCGGTAGGGACATCTTGAGGGTGCACAAAGTCCGTAAACAGCATAACGGACCCCACAACGCACCATTCGCCCAAAGACTTGACCTAGGATGGGTGATAGTGGGCAACATGTGCCCTGACAAAGGACACGAACCTGACTATGTCAATGCCTGCAAAACGGTGATAACAGAATGCGGACACACATCTCTCTCCGAACCATGTCTTGGCCATCTCCAAGCGACAGGAAGGGCAAGTGAAGAGAAGAGACAAGGTCATACTCCCAAGACCATCAAAAAGATCTTCGCATCAGAGGAATGTGACAATGGCCTAGGATGCTCAGTAGCCCAGACAGCTAAGGATGATGAGTCGACTCCACTGAAGGAAGAAAGTAACCTCCCAAAGGTGGCCGACAAAGGGATCGTCCAAAAGACAATAAACAATCGGACGGTCCTCACGCGAGCAATGGCACGGCTAAGACGTACAGTTGTTCCTCTCCGCAGAATACCAAGTGGCAAAGCAGCCAGCTGCCACGGCTGGCATAGCCGCAAAAGATTGCACCCTGCAGGTGAAGCCACAGTGGCAAAAAGCCTGTCATCTCACACGTCAAAAAAGAAACAGTCGCAGAGATATTTCACAAAGGGATTTACAAGGACAAAATAGACTGTTATTCGTCATGTCCAGGGAGAGAACAACCTCCTGACGGCAGTTAACAAAGAGACACAAAAGATGTTAGCAAACGCCAACCTAAGATTGCACAAAATAGCTTCCAATAGTGCCATAGTGATGAAGGCGTTCCACGCAGATGGTCACGCAAACGATCTCAAGAATTTGGACCTGGGGGCCGACACGCCTCCCATACAGCAGAGCCTGGGGATAAGCTGGAATCTTAAAACAGATACATTTACGTTCCAGGTAGCCATCGAGGAAAAACCCTACACACGATGTAGAGTCCTGCCCACTGTTAACAGTCTTTACGACCCGCTAGGATTCGTAGCTCCTGTCCCTATACAAGGCAAGGCCCTTCTCAGAGAAATGTCCTTCGAGAAGCAGGACTGGGACACCCCACTACCTCCAGAAAAACGGAAAGGGTGGGAAGCGTGGAAGTATTCCTTGAAGACTCTTGAACAACTTCAGATCCCACGCCCCTACTCGCCTATATCTCTCACCGCTGCACACAGCAAAGAGCTTTGCGTGTTCTCATATGCCTCCACAAAGGCTATAGCAGCGGTGGCCTACCTAAAAACCACGGACGTGGGTGGAAGTTACCATATCAGGTTCATCCTTGGCAAGGCTAAGCTGGCGCCACAACCCGACCACACTATACCCAGACTCGAGCTATGTGGCGCAGTGTTAGCGGTAGAACTGGCAGAACTTATCAAAAACGAGATGGACTGCAGACCAGATGCTGTCAGATTCTACACAGATAGGAAGGTGGTACTGGGCTACATATGCAACAAGAAAAGAAGATTCTACGTATACGTGGCCAACCGTGTAGAAAGAATCAGGAAGTCAACTCGACCAGAACAATGGCACCACGTGCCCACAGATCAAAATCCTGCAGACCATGCCACCAGATCAGTGCCTGCAGCGCAACTACAGAACACGTCGTGGCTCACAGGACCAACGTTTCTTAAGCAGCCCGTGGAAACGTCATCAACCTCAGTTGGCGCTTTTGAACTCGTGAATCCTGAGAAGGACACGGAGATAAGGCCTCAAGTATCCGTGCTACTCACTATGTACTGCACAGAAACACAATCGGACTATAACCAGGAAGAACTGACTACCAGTTCCGTGGACTCTGAGAGACATTGCGGTGCATCAAGCTAACCTAGAGCTGTGCATCCACCTAGCCTCCCTTACCGAGATGGCCAAAGGATTTCAAGCTGGTGGTACCGGCCGGTATCACACCGTTATGTGGACATGAACTTTGCATTGTTATGTTGTTGTATTGCACATATGTTCCACATATTCCAGGAATACAGTGGTATCTCCAGATACCAGACGGGGAGTGTCCTGGAACCAGATTCCATATTCCTCTGTTCCCTTTTACAGTTTGGGATTCTTTTCTCCCTAGTTTGGCTGTCTGTTATTTTCCCTATACCAGCAGCTTGCTGCATGTGAAAAGGCAACATTATTGCTACATGTTGTTTACACAGCCTGTGTTGGTTACCTGCAGCTCATATTCTCCTAGCTGAGAGTGGGCTATTCCTACCCCCTGTCCTTGCTGACAGTTAGTATAGTCTCACTTCCCATCTAGTGTGACCCTTGCTCCTCACTTCCTTTTCACCCTGGACTCTGAGTGAGTAACTGCCTGCTATTTGCCCCAACAAGGCCTATCTGTTTTACACTGTCTCATCCTTGATACACTGCACTTCAGACAGAGAAGCACTCTCTACCTACATTACATCCACAAGTACCTTTCTTCCTGTGATTTTCCCTCAATAAAACTAAGAAAGAGAAAAGGACTTGTTTGTGCTTTGGAAGAGGGAAGACATGAGTTAAGCTTACTGGAACTAATCATACATCATTCGTGACCCTGGTTTCAGGAAAAACACCTTCATACACTTAGGTAATGACTCAAAACATATACATTTTCACTTTTTAAAATAAATTGTATATCACCCAGTAACTAGTGGAGGGTTAGCATTGCCACATGTTTTATCCTACTACAAAGCAGTCCACCTAAGCCGGGGTCTCCAACCTTTTTTTTTACCCAAGGGCTCACTTGAGAATTCAGGAGAGTGGTGGGCACCAACCAATTAACACACACACACACATACACACACACAATAAATACACAATAAATACACTTACCTTGGGGGGAGCCCTCCAGCACAAGAGACTCAAGCAGCAGCTGTCTGCGGCACAACCCATCCCCCAATACACAATCCCCCTCCAACTATTCATATAATAATCCCCCCATCCCACTATTCACATAATAAATACACCCCTCCCCACATCCGTATCTGGTGCTGCTCCGAACAGTCCAACTTCCGGTGCAGGGGCGGGCTAACACCAGAGCCAAGGCCTGTTGCAGGGGACGAAAAGCCGGACACTCTGCAGGGGGGGGGGAGGGGAAGAGAGAGAGGCTGTGCCTGCTCCGGGGGGGGGGGGGGGAAGAGAGAAGGCGGACCGTCAGGAGAGGGAAGAGCAGTTATCCCGGCTCTCCCCCTCCCCCTGTTGGTGGCACTGGCAGGCACCCACAAAGGGATTGGCAGGCGCCATGGTGGCCACGGGGCACCGTGTTGGAGACCCCTGACCTAAGCCAACGTCTCTACTGGCATGCCTCTGATAACATTAAAAGATGAGTTAAGATCGAAGCAGCTGTCTTTAGCCCCTGTATGCTGGATACAATATTATGGTTACCTAAACAACATAGACGGTCACTGGTATTTCCTTTCACGTCAGTTAGCCACACAGAGTCATGCCTGTTGAGAAGACTGGATTCTGTAATAAGATGACCTCTACAGGTATGATATATATTCATTCCATCTATAAAACAGTATCAAAAGCCTTTGAAAAATCTAGGAATATTGCACCAGTGAGTCACGGGGACTCCAGGAGCAGGTAGGACCTCGATGGCCAGAACAGCAGGAAAGGCAAGGATTGTTGGGGTCATGGGCTGAGGTCGGTGGCAGGTGGCAAGCAGGATCGTCGGGGTCACAGGCAGGCAAGGATTGTTTAGGTCCAGGCAAGGGTCGGCAGCAGGAAGGCAGGAACAGGGCAGGGTAGCAGGAACTGAGACTAGGGAGCAGGAAACAATCGGAGACAAGCCAGATCATAGGCAAGGACCTTTAATAAGTACCAGACTCAATACAGAACAGAAGCCAAAGGACAGGACCAACAAGAGGAGACTGAAGGACAGAGGAACCCCAGAGCAGACAGAAACAGCAGCACACCCAGTGGACAGACAAGAGAACTGTGGCTGGGAGCAGGATGTCTAGGAAGACTCCTCTGACACAGTGTAAACTGGAAATATTAACCTCGTTTAATGACCAGTCTCAGAAATTGGTCACTTGCTTCCTCTTAGCTGCTAAGAGCCTGTTAGCTCATAACAGGGGTAGGGGGGACTAAATTACCTTGAACTCATGAATGGAGGACCTTATCGAAAACAGAGACGTATCTATACCTTTCGTAATGAAATCAAGACATTTGTTAGTATATGGCAGTCATTCATGCAATGCTACGAACAATGATATCTTCTTTAATGCATAAAGATTTATAGGGCCAGCCAACATATTCAGTAGATGGTTTGGAAAAAAACAACAATATGTGTCTGCAAATCTCTATAATGTTTACATACTAATTGAAAAGTTTTAACTTGTAAGATTTGAACTTATACATTGTTGTACTGTTTTATTGTTAAATTATCTTCATTTCCCTATTATTCTATTTGTAAAACGTTTTGTGTTTGCTATATCTGTTTGGATAATTCTGGATACAGAAGAAGCACACATTACTTACTGCCACATGGCTCCATCATATCAAACTGCTGGGTGCTTTCATCAGCAGTTGCTGCAAATGCTATCATTACTTGTGTATAGAAGATACAGCGCACCACACCGGACTTCAACATTCAATCAACTATTTTTAGTTTATTCAAAGTCAATGTTTCGGTGTTCTTTCACACCTTCTTCAGGACACACACAGTGCACTACAAACAATGATTTATATACATAGCTGTATACACACAAAAAAGACAACCAAAATGAAGCTCCACCCATCACAAGGAGCTGGGGCTTCTGGTGAAGTCACTATACCACTCCCCCTAAGTGTTGTGGGTAAATTGTGAAGACAATAAGATCAAAACAAAAACAAAGAATATCTATCATATATGTAATGGGTATTCCCCCACCCAATCGCAAATAGGGTCTCCTAGGGGAAATGCTACTCTGGTTACAAGGCATAATATTGTGGCGCACCTGCTGGCTTACAGGACTCCTGAGTCTCCCGCTTGATGGTATTATGGGGAAGGTCAGGACAGGCTTCTGGGGACATATCCAGTACGTACTCACGGTGACAGTGCCTCCATCTATTGCAGGCCCCAGGATATGGGGTAGAATCCCTGGAATAGAACGTCCCACTCAGGGATGAGAGATTCCAGTCTCACAACCGCTTCTTTATAATCAGGAACACTTTATTTCCTCTGCAGCACACTGTACAGCATACACAGTCACAGCAGTACTTCTCAGGAGTTCTCCCTCAGGATGACCCTGCCCCTTCACTCCCAGTCAGGGCCCTGGAAGCAGGCCTAGCTCTTCCACTACCCCCTATAAGAGTAGTGGGAAAAGTCTACCAGCCTCTCCCAGGGGGAGGGCCTCAAGCCTGCCAGGTCCCTGACAGCTCAGTAAGGTACTGACTCAATACAGGAAATGCAGATCATTAAGACAGATACAACAAGAGCCCGTCCCTGTCCCTTATTGGACACAGGCCTGACTGCACTGCTTTCTCTGCCTCACTGATCTGTAGTGAGTGGGGAGAACCCATCTTAACTCCTGGCAAACCTGCCCTTACCAGGGATTATTGCACAGAAGGAGGACAGAATAATAGCCCAAACCTACCAGGGCTATACTCTCCCTCTGGTGGAATCCAATGGTCCCCACTTGGACCTAAATTTGCGTGTCCATCCTGCAGGTGAACAACCTATACAAAACAAAATAACATGACATATTATTCACCATAATACAGTGTTATTACATTTGCAGGTTATACACCCTCCTTAGATGGGGACACAAAAGAACTAAGATTACTCCCAACGTGGAGAATCCGCTACTAACAGTAATGCCTGGGGTCAGGTTCCTTTACTACCCTACCCTCAGGATATGTATTCACTTGAACTAGCGATACCCTTTTAGGGTGGCCTGTGCACAGCATGGTCCACTGGGTTTAGAGCAGAAGTACCATAACACTCTGGGTGGCATACTGGACACCTACAATCATCCCATAATTTAGACATGGGTGCTAATGGTCGGAGAGGATCATGCCCATACACTTTCTTAAGGAATCTACTGGAGATGTAAGGCTCCCTTTCTTCATTATACCAATTCTCATCTGAGACTTCAGGATCCCAGTCCTCAAGGGAGCTATTAGTATCCCAATTTTCCTCGTCTGATCTTTCCTCATCATCAGAACTATATCCCTTGTCCTCATCAGTGGAACCCATTTCAAACTCAATTTCTCCCTCTACTGAGTGGTGCAAATAAAGTAATGACTTTTGGTGATTTCTGACAACTCTGTCAGACACTGGAGGCACATAGGGTTTTACCCAGGCAACGGGCACAATATGAACAACATCATTACCCAATTCCCCAGAGTCCTGAACCAAACCCACCCAGTCCTTGTAATCAGTGAAATGGCTTGGGGACCCCATGTTCACCCAGTGACCCGTGGTGACTGTATCTGGAATCCGAACCAGATGGGACAGGGACAGGGGCAATGGCAGGGGTAATGGGGCCAGAGACTGGGGCATAGGAAGCAATAGTGTCCGGGGCAAAGTCCTTGGCTTCAGCTAGACCACAGCCTACCGCAGGGGACGTTGGCTGCTTGGACGCAGCCACGACAGGCCAGCGTTTCCCTCGGTCTACCACCCTGTAAATGTAGTGGTCCATTTCTCGCCTGGAGAGGGCGCTACTCACCGGAGCGGTCGCAGCACAGTCCCAGTCCACTCCGGAGGTCGCCTTGTAAGTGACGTCATCCTCTCGCGAGGTCGCGTCATCTTGTGTCAGGTCCCGCACAGGAAGTACGTCATCCGCAGGACAGGGTACCGGGAGCTCGACGCTGTCCTTCATGTGGAAGTAGGCGCTGGGATGGGCCTCCTCTCCGGACTCCTCCGCCGTAGCCTTGGTCGGGGCCTCTTCTAAGGCCTCCTCCATCGGAGCCCGCTCCACATCACAGGTAAGTGGCTCTCTTCTTGCAGCACCGCGGTAGGGGTCCGCCGATAGGCACATCACCCCCGTTGAACTGCTATCACGCTCGTCGTCCGACGAGGCAGGTAGGGACATCTCCGAATGAGAATGACATTGGGGCCCCTCGCAGTCACTGGCGGCAATCGGCAGTAAGCGGTCCCGCTTCTGCGCCACCAGCGATAGCGATCCCCATCCTCCCTGGGCAGTCACTGTCTCTTCCTTGGGTTCCACCATCGTGAGTTCCGCCTCTGGAACCGGAACGCACGGGCCCTCCGCATGGGTAGCATCAACATGGCCCACATCGCATTGCATAACCGCTGGGTCATCAGGCTTTACTGACACCAAAGGACCGGCTCTGGCCTCGTCAGGTTCGATCACCTCACCCGGTAGCATTTGGGTTGTGGTCTCTGGAACCGGCTCCGGCCTTGTCTCAGTCGTCGGGGCTTGGTACATCCCAATGGTAGGCATTAGTGGGCTAGACAAAAGATGGCTTGCCCCATTCACAAAGAAAATAGCCCCCCAAACAAGGTCTTCTCCCAGGCAGGGCCCAAACACCGCAAGCTGGTGATCCCATCAGTGAGTACATCCAGGACACCTTCTGGCAGCGAGTAATAGGCAAAGTCCATATCGCCTGCTCTTACTTTATGTATACAAGGGCACAAAAGAAAGGGGTAACTCACTCCTCTGGCCCGCCATGTTCCATCAGTCTGAGGTTGCGGCAGCTCGCATCCAGCTCCTCCTTCAGTTTGGGTAAAGCTTTGGGATTGTCTCTCATTGTGCCCCCTCCCTCTGGTGGAGATTAGGGGAGGGTCACTGGGTGTTACCTCATGATGTGGACTCTTCGCTGAGCCAGTCACAAGGCAGGTGGCCGCGGCTTCTGCTTTCACGCCACTTCCTGCACATAGGCGGGACTCTAGCTTTCGCGCCAGACCCGGCCAAATCTCTGCAAATACTCTGCTCACAGTCTTTTTGCACACAGCACGTGCGCCATCCAGACTCGGCGGGAAACGCCATTTTAGCTTCTTCGCACCGCGCTGTGCTCTATCGCATATAGCAGCGGCCATCTTAGGTGAACCCACAATTTTCACTGTAGCGCAACCCTCACTGTTTGGCAGGGAAATCGCTCTCTTGTGAACACTGCAATACATGTAGCCTCTGCAAGTGGTAAACTCGGCATACCCCAGGTTAGGCAAAACTCTTTCTTTGTATACTGCACACGATAACAGTCCATACACGTGCTCTTCTGCGGTTCATAGTCTGGCTACTGGCTAGTAGTACTCTGGGCTCTTCCCTGTGCAGTACTCGTGTCTCCCCCTCTTGGCTGCCAGTATCGTTGATCCTATCCAGGGGTACCTCTTAACTGCGTTAACCAGGCCACCCATAGGCATCCTGACTACCCACCTCAGGTTTGACTAGAACAGCAATAGCCTTGTCTCCAGACCTATTCACCCTTTAGGGGAGTCTAGGGCGTGCTTTGCGAGCTTTTTCGGCAGTGCCTCCAATTGTAACGGGTATTCCCCCACCCAATCGCAAATAGGGTCTCCTAGGGGAAATGCTACTCTGGTTACAAGGCATAATATTGTGGCGCACCTGCTGGCTTACAGGACTCCTGAGTCTCCCGCTTGATGGTATTATGGGGAAGGTCAGGACAGGCTTCTGGGGACATACCTAGTACGTACTCACGGTGACAGTGCCTCCATCTATTGCAGGCCCCATGATATGGGGTGGAATCCCTGGAATAGAACGTCCCACTCAGGGATGAGAGATTCCAGTCTCACAACCGCTTCTTTATAATCAGGAACACTTTATTTCCTCTGCAGCACACTGTACAGCATACACAGTCACAGCAGTACTTCTCAGGAGTCCTCCCTCAGGATGACCCTGGCCCTTCACTCCCAGTCAGGGCCCTGGAAGCAGGCCTAGCTCTTCCACTACCCCCTATCAGAGTAGTGGGAAAAGTCTACCAGCCACTCCCAGGGGGAGGGCCTCAAGCCTGCCAGGTGCCTGACAGCTCGGTTAGGTAAGACTTAGCTCCTCTCAGGGTAGGAGCAACTGACTCAATACAGGAAATGCAGATCATTAAGACAGATACAACAAGAGCCCGCCCCTGTCCCTTATTGGACACAGGCCTGACTGCACTGCTTTCTCTGCCTCACTGATCTGCAGTGAGTGGGGAGAACCCATCTTAACTCCTGGCAAACCTGCCCTTACCAGGGATTATTGCACAGAAGGAGGACAGAATAATAGCCCAAACCTACCAGGGCTATATATCATACATTAAATGAAATGACACTAATCCCAGTCTAAGCATATACAGGAGGAGTTCCCTTGGTGAAGGAGATCCTAAAGGACACTTAACACACATAGGGGCTTATTCATTGAGCTCCGTTAGCGCTGAAAGCATCATTGACTTGAATGGGGCTTTCCGTGGCAAATCGCACAGTACAGTGCTAATGGAGCTTAATGAATAAGCCCCATAGTGCTGAGCATTTATTGTTACAATGCTGCTGCAATGTCTAAACTAGTTATTACAATATGTGATACAAAAGTCAAGCGCAAATAACACCACTTTAAACAAAAATAGTGTAACCCATGTGTCGTTCCCCCCCCCCCCGGACACAGATTGTACCTCTAGGGTGTAGTGAGGGCTACATGTATATGGTGGTGCATACCTGCTTGGAACAGGAGGGCCTGAGTCTCCCGCGTTGGTATTGGGGACAACAGGGACAAGCTTCTGGGGTATATGCCTCCATCTTCTTAGCAGTCTTTGTGGTGCAGCGCCTCCATCTCTATAAGCCCCAGGGATGTGGGGTGGGATCCTTACAGAGAAGCCCTGGTCCCAGGGCGAATGATCCAGATCTCTCACACAGTCTTAGATAAAATAGCAATGTCCTTTATTGTCCTTACAACAGCAGCAGTTCATATGTAGCAGTGCTCCAATTGTAAACCCGTCTATTCCTCCACTCCTCTCCTGCAGGATGGTCTAGATGGGGCCTCACTACCCCAATCCTCACCTCAGAGTGTACCCTCTGGGTGAGGTTAGATTCTCCCCCTCACCCCCTCAGCAGGGTGAGGGGCATTGGTCCACTATAGCTGTATCAGCTCCACTCAGACTGGGCTCGGGGTTTTCTCCTACAACTGTAATTGGTACATCCCTCAGAACTCTAGGTCAGGCACTCCTTCTCCTTCTACTCCCAGGACATAACTCCTCTCTCCTCTGTTCCCAGGACAAAACTACTTGTCACCCACAGGAACAGGCAGGACTAACTTTAGTCAGCCCCACCCCTCCTGATGTCAGCAGGACCTCCCCTGTGTCTCAGGCCTTCCCACACAAGGTCAGGTGCCTACCTCCACCAATCACGGCAGGGCTTGAAGCAGGGAAAATCCATGATAACTACTGGTAGCCTGCCCTTAACAGGACTTACACCAGTAGGAGAAAGATATATAGCCCCCATTTCTTACCGGGGCTACAATAGCAATATAGAGTATACTGTCCTTAGAGAGTGCAGCGCCGACACAGGACTCAGACCAAATCCAACCAGCAATCGACAAAGAAAACCGGTGCGCAAATCTCATCAGGACATAGAAGAGAGGAAATGAAGACACCAAATAGTGCACTATTGTCAATTACAACAATGTGGTCAATGTTGAAAGCTCTATAAAGTTTGCACTCACGTGTACAACGTGATATTAGGGCGTTGTGGTTGTTAGAAGTTACCAACTTTATTTATCCAGATACATGCTCCAGATTAACACCGATATTGTTCCACAAGAAAGGAAGGGAAATCTACATACAAAGGAGAAAAAGCAAAATAGTATAATATTGCTTTTAAGATTAAAAACACAAAGTATTCCACTTACATAAGTGTCTTTGTGGTGAGCATTCAGACCACCCTGGGTCATATGGACAGACAATACTCTTCACAGCAACAGCATCTGCTCCGCGGCCGTCACAGCATACACTGGGCTGATTGGTGGTGTCTTCCACTCTGAATGTCGCCAACAAAGTTCCACTCTGTAATCCACGACTCACCCAATGCGCGTTTCTACTTAATAGTCTTCCTCAGGGGATAATCTAACATCCTGCAGTGTTTGCCTTCCTTAAATAACCCGCGCATCTTAATTGCGGCTCGTTACGTGTGACGTCATCACGTCCGACGTCACGTAACGCGTCATCGCGTATATTTGCATATCCTAGCGCTCAAGACATTCAGTGTAATGGCAATTAAGGCTTTAACACAGCCATCCAATGGGACATTCAAAAATGATAAAAGCTTGAGGGTTCATTAATGAAAAACAATATAACCAATATTATGATGACCTCAAACCAAAAAGGCATTTATGTCAAAATCGACATTTAGGCCTTTTGGTTGTAATGTTTTTAACTTATGTATCCAAAAGGATTCCCTTTTGGATAATGATTGAATCATGTTTCCTCCCCTCCAGTGGGCAGATACTTGCTCAATTCCCATATATTTAAGTCCGGAGGGGTCGGAACGATGACACTTTTTGAAATGGAGAGATATATTATGTGTTTCTAATCCAATACTGATGTTCCGTATATGTTCTAATATTCTAACCCTTAAAGGGCGAATCGTCCGCCCCACATATTGGTAATTGCGGGGGCATATCAGAACGTATACCACATAGGTACTTTTACAGTTTATAAAACTTTTTATTTTCAGAGTTTCCTTTGTATTATTAGAAATAAAGGTATCAGTTTTAGTAACCCCAAACTTGCAGGCTTTGCATTCGTCACACTTGAAAAAGCCCTTAGGTTTTTCACGTATCCATAACCTATTGCCAGTTGTCAGTTCTTTCTTTAGAGCACTTGGTGCTAGACTATCTTTTAGGTTTCTTGCCTTCGTAAAAACTACTTGAGGATATTCTGGAAGATAATCTTTCAGGATCACATCCTGTTTCAGAACATGCCAGTGTTTACGAATAATATTTTGGCTAGATTCCCTATTATACTGGGTAATGAAAGGTATAAAATCTACTTTCTTTTCCTTAGGAATACCTAACAAACTAGTTCTTTCTTGTCTTAGGGCTTTGTTTCTGGCTTTTTCTATCATGATCGTATCATCATTTATTTTTTTTGCAAATCTTTGTTCCAAGACTTTTGCCTGATCCTGAAAGGTGTCTACCTTTGAACAGTTTCTACTAATTCTTTGAAACTGCCCAAAATGAACACCTCTAAGCCAATTCCTATGGTGACAGCTAGAATTAAGAATAAAGCTGTTGCAGTCTATGTTTTTAAAATGGGTCTTTGTATGGATTGCATAATTTTCTATATATTTCAATAAATCCAAAAATGGAATGGACACTGTACTATGTGTCTCTGTAAATGATAGGTTGTATTCATTGGTATTGATATACACCAAAAATTCTGTTAATAAAGATTCTGCACCATTCCAAATAAAAATAATATCATCGATGTAGCGCCGCCATAGGACGAGGTTTGCGCCATAGGGATTATGATTGTAAATAACCTCCTCCCAGTTTCCCAGGAAGAGGTTAGCATAACTAGGCGCAAACCTCGTACCCATGGCGGTGCCACATAACTGTAAATAAAAGTTGTCATCAAACATAAAATAGTTATGGGTCAAAATATATTTATGTAGATATGTAGCTATTGGTCAATGAAACCATCGTGGAGACTGCACTACTGTGTAAGTACAAAGTCAAGGAGTTGCCTAACATAGTATGGGTCCTGTTGCATATTCATCCCATTTTGCAGTCGCAATCCTTACTACCAGGTCCAAAAGTTATGGGCAATCATTAGCAGAATGCACTCACTGTGTTTGTAGTAAGAGAAAGGGGCGACTGCAATGTTGGAGAGCGGGTAAGCTGCAAACTCTGTACGATTCTGTCCCATTTTGCAGTCACAAACTTAACTCCAAAGTCAGAACTCACAAAAATGTCAATAACAAATCATCTTATTATATACATGGTCACAGAGCGTAGGGTATGCAACCAAACATTGGTTGTTGTACCATGTGATATGTAACCTTTCACATGGTATAGCGACCAATGGGATTGTTTTCAATATCATTAGCTCAAATGCCATGTGATATGGCCATGTGGTTTGAAGGATGTGACATACCTCCCTTGGAGATGACGTCACATCCTTCAACAACAACAAAAAAGAGGCGGGCACATGATACAGTATCCCATCAGATTGGAGCTGTACCATCTGACCCAAAAATGTGACATCATAGGCCATATTTAAGGCCTTGACGCCTCATTTGAGCTCATGAAGCCGACGAGTCAACATCATGTTGTGGATCTAACCTGAGGTTCTTGGATTAACAGATGAAGAAAGAAGATAAAGAAAAGAATGAAAGAATCACAGATGAAGAAAGAAGAAGCTGATACAAGATCAAAGAAAGAAGATTTTTGTTACCTGGCCAGGATCTCCAAGGTGGATCGCGTTGGATTGAGTTTGATGACGTCACGGTACGAGAGGTTCCAGATTCGCCGGGATTCAGAGGGCCAACGCTTCTAAAGGTAAGAAAATTATTGAATGTATGTAAATGTATTTTTTTTCAGGTTTATAGAGTGTATTTTTTTTTGTTTTATTTTTCATTGCCCATTGACTGATAATGTATGAATCTGTACCCCTTTAGTGTACAGATCAGTACAGTATTAGCCAATGCATTTTTTGCTTGCTTGGTTTGTATGGAGTGATATTTTTTATTTATGTTCTATATTCTATTTATGTTTATTCTGTGGATGTCTGTGGATGTCTTTCTTTGTCATTTTGCTGGCTTGTGTTGTATTGTTTTTTTTTTTGATTGATTGATTGATTGATCAGTGTTTTTAATTAATGATTTCTTGTGTTGGCTCCTGCTTTTAAGTGATGTGTTGGATAGTGGTTATAATAATTAATTGATTTGTTGGCTACTTGTTGAAATTAATTAATTGTTTAGTTGGTTACTGCTTGTATTTATTTAATTGGTTTTCTACTTGTTTTATTTATTTATTGAACAGTGTTTTTTAGGTGCTTGTGTTGTTGAATTTTGGCCTTCGTGCTTTTGGATTAGGGCAGCGGTGCGTAAAGTGGGGGGCGCCCACCTCTGGGGGGTGCTAGATTGTCTGGGGGTGTGTGGTTGTTACAGAGGCCCCGCTCTTCCCCGAAGGCATTTAAAATAAATGCCAAGGATCTACGCATTTCCATGGCAACCGGCATCAAATGACGCGTGGGGTCATGTGACGTCACTTTGCTATGTCAACGTGATGTCACACAACCCCGCTACGTAATTTGACGCCGGGGCTGTGCGGGGGGGAGTGTGGGCGCGCGAGCCGGAGGGGAGAGGAGAAATGGGGGCACATGAAAATAAATTTGCGCACCCTTGGATTAGGGCTACCATTGGGTGTTACAGTGGCTTATCATGCCCATATTATATGGGTATGATGTACCACTATGCCAATCAATGGGTACAGGGTAGGTATACTGGGTCAGGGGTGGGTGGTGAGGCCTCCAGGGTGGGTAGCGGGGGACAGGAGTTAATCCCTTAATTACTATAGTGGTTTTTAACTGCTACAGTGATTAACGGGTTAGAGGCTATTAGATTGTATTTTTGTATGTATTCTTGTTGGCTTCAGAGGACATAGCCCTGCAATATGCTGACGAAGACGCCCTTCATAATGGCAGGGGTAAGTAGAACAGTTTTATTTACTTTATTTATGCTGTTTGGCTAATGTTTGTTTTAATAATGGGAAAATGAGCTATTATCCATATCTGGATAATAGTTATGTTGCCCATTACTGTACTGTATGTGTTTGGGGGGCGAGGGGGGAGGTGTATTTATTGAAATGTATGCCATATTTATATTTTTAACAACAGGATTGTTACTGCAGGCCAACAGGGCCCCGCGTTGACCACCCAAGGACCCCCGGACACCCACGGGGACCACCCGAGGACACCCACACACCCACGGGAACTACTTGAGGACCCCAGGACACCCACGGGGACCACCCGGGGACCCCTGCAGGCCTCTGGTATGAATCCTGTGTATAAAAAAAAAATGATGGTTTTATGTGGGGGCACAGGGGTGTGTTGTGTATTGGTGGTTACTACATATTGTAATGTTTATTGGGGCCAGAGGGGATGAGTGAAGGGCCAAGTACCCGCTGCACTCACCTCCTCTGCCCCCAATAAAGCTGCTGTTGTTCCTTAACCCCTTCATTGCCTTGGAGGTTAGCCGCTAAGGTAATGAAGTTGCCTGTAAATGCATTTTTATTTCATCGGATTGATGCTGTGGGTCTCCGGTGTGGATATTAATGGATCAGCTCCGGAGACTCCCGCCATCAATCCGAAGCAGGAAAAAATCATTTTTTCCCCAAGTCCCTGTCTCGCCGCTTATCGGCAGCTTCTCACCACCCTCTTGCCAACTTTTCCTGGCGAGACGATTTGGAGAGGAAATTGCAATTCTAGAGCCGCGATTAGCTTCGATAAGCTAATCAGGGGCTACTAGAATTGCACGAGTTTGAAAAGCTGGCGATAAGTGGCTTATCACCGAGCGTTTGGCAATTATTATTTTTTTCAGCAAAAAAATTTGCAGAAAAGCTCTCTTAATGCCGATTTATCGGGGCTTACTGAATAGCAGTAGGCTTTTTTGGCGATAAGGTGGTGATAAGTGGTTTCTGCATAGGCCTCTAAGTGTAATAGTATCTGACAGTTCAAAGGTTTAGAAGGGGTTTTTTCCTCGTTTTTTCTATTTTTGTTGATAGTCAGTTCGGTTTAGAGATAACTAAGGGATAACAATGTTTTTCTAGATTAGTTTATGAATATGTCTATGGTAATTCTGTGATTTTATAACAGACGTATTATGGATAATAAATTAAGGGTTCCATGTTGCCTTAACAGTAAGTTTGAGGGATAAGGTTAGAAATTATGTATATATACTAGAAAGGGCTACGTAAAATTAAGTACCATAACTGCAGTGAAAAAAGAGAGTAGATAGAAGACTGATTTCGCCGCTTCCCCCCTTCCCTCCCTCTCCCCCTTTTTTCCCTCCCCCTTTTACCCCCTCGCCCTTTTCCATCCCCTGTGGACCAGAGATGGCTGGACCGCCTGAGCCTGAGTCTGAGCCTGAGCCTGAGCCTGCGCACTCGCCTCCCCTCCTAAATTTCCACACCAGGACTGGTGTGAGCACGTTGCTCTGTCTGCTAGCGATCTGTGGAGCGGAGTCACCCATTTCGAGAGAATAGGTTAGGTTGGGAGGTCTCAAGAAATGGGGGATCAAAAGGCTGATCCCAATTTTTGGTGTATTTGTGTATTTGTATGTTTATGTGTTTTTATGTATTTTTGACCTTTTCTTTTTCTATAACAAGTCAACTGTCGCAGGAAGAAATTACCCAAAAGTTTGCTTGACAGAGGATGTCCGAGGATGAAGTGGATCTAAAGAAGGTAGAGGTTGGAGTAAGAAACAAACTGAGGTTGGTGGCTAAACATCACTACGAACCCAATCACCACAACAAACATGTCATATAGGATAGGCACTCTGAATGTAAAGGGGCTAAACTCACCGGTAAGGAGGAGACGGGCCCTTGAATAGATAAAAAAAGATGAAAAACGATGTAATCTTTATACGGGAAACGCGTGTTAAAAAAGATAAAGAAACGAGAATGATCAATAAAGACATTGTACAACATTTCTACAGCTCATCAAGAGATAAGAAAAACGGGGTGGGAATTCTCCTTAGCAAGAATTTTATGCTGCTGGATATCACCACGAAAAAAGATATAGAAGGTAGATATATAATAATCAAGGGAAGATAAAGGAGAAGAAGGTTACCTTAGCAAACATATATGCCCCCAACATTGGGCAGGAAGATTTCTTAGAGGAAGTGCTGGCAATAATGAATGTGTTTAGAGAAGGAGCTCTATATTTGGGTGGTGATTTTAATGTTGCACTAATCCCGGTGTTAGATACTTCCACAGGACATACAAAAGTGAGCAAAAAACAGACAACATTTATAAATAAACCATTGAATCAGCAGGCATTTTTTGATGCCTGGAGAGTTTTGAACCCGTCAGGGAACGATTACACGTATTACTCACACCCACATGATAGCTACTCTAGAATAGATTTGATCTTTTTATAGACCAGATTAATGTGAGTAAAATACGGGAAGTCAATATTGGTAATATTACATGGTCAGACCACGCACCAGTAACTCTAGAAATTGATTTGGGTGGGGGGTCTACACAGAAAGGTGAGTGGACATGGAGATTGAACGAGTCCTTACTGAAAAACAGTAATGTAGTATTAATGATTGAGGATGCTCTTAAAAATTATTTAGCAGAACATAATGTAGGGAATATATCGCCGGCAATATTGTGGGAAGCTCATAAAAGTGTTATAAGGGGAGTGTTTATTCAGCAAGCTTCCCTCAGGAAAACACTAAAATAAAGAGAAATTATACAATTAAGCAAGTTAATCCAAGACCTTGAAACAAAACATAAGAGGGCAGCAGATAAGGAGATATTAGCTAATAACAGCTAGAAGAAAACTCAACAATAGAAAAGTCATTGACTTGGCTTAAACATAAATATTATGAGAAAGGTAATAAGATGGATAGACTGTTAGCCAATCAGTTAAAGCAGAAGCCGAGCCAATATAATAGCAGCAAAATTCGGAAGCAGGATGGGGTAGTGTCACAGGATCCAAAAGTTATTAAAGAAGAGTTTAGACTATTCCATGAGAAATTATACAATATAGAAGCCATGCAAAATAGGAAACAGGGATATATAGAGGAAGGTATAGAATTATTTATGAAGGATATTCAAACCAGAACAATTACACCTGAGGTGAGAGATAAACTTGGTGCGGTTAAAACGTGGGAAGAGATAGAAAAAGTGGTGAAAGATCTACCTAATGGGAAAAATGCAGGTCCTGACGGACTACCACATATATACTATAAAACCTTTACTAACTCTCTTATAGTATATATTCAGGGCATGTTTAACATTTTAAGAGACTCGGGAAACCAATCCCAATATATGTCAGAAGCCCATATAACGGTTATCCGTAAGCCAGATAAGGTTAAATTAAACTGTGCATGCTATCGCTCAATATCGCTTATAGATGTAGATGCCAAAATTCTTGCCAATATTTTAGTGAACAGACTCAATGAATATTTGTCAGATCTGGTGAAGAGTGATCAAGCCGGATTTATACCAAAAAGGGAAGCCAAGGATAACACTAGACGAATTATAAATATACTGAACCAGATAATAAAATACAGACTCCAACTATGATATCTATATCTATATTTTTGAAACCATTGTATGTCCATGTCTAGGGGCAATCAGATTGGTCCGTCGGTTTGTCACTCAGCCTCCGGCCAATCAGATTGCTCCCTTGGCCCGCCCGCCCCCGCACACCTCTCATTGGTCACACTCACCAGCCACTGACACCGCTACCCACGGGCATCGCCGCACGTTCCTCGGTGCCACCGTTTCACCTCTCCCCACTGCCCACCCCCCACCCCCTCACAGCAAACCCCAGCCCCCCCGGAGCCTCCAGCAATACTACCCACGAGCAGCGGCGCCCGCTCTTCGGCGCCGCCGCCTCACCTGCAGGAGGGACCCCCCACATGTCTTCTGCAGCTCTCTGGGCTCAGCTCTCCGTGCAGCTCCCCCCCTCTCTCCCTCCACATGCCCTCTGTGCTCTCCGTGCAGCTCCCCTCTCTCCCTCCACATGCCCTCTGTGCTCTCCGTCCGACTCCCGTCCGATCCCCGCCCCTCCCTAGCAGATGACTTGAGCTGGAATGCGACTCCCCCGGGAAGCAGGAGGAAGCTACTGCCGGCTGTATGCTGTAAGGTAAGCAGCTCCCCCCCACACATACTCCCTCCTCTCCGGCCTCATCCCTCCGTCCCTCATCCAACACACACATATACACACACACATGTAGACACACAGAAACACACACACATGTAGACACACAGACACACACACACACATGTAGACACACATACACACACACATACACACATGTAGACACACACACACACACACACACACACACACACACACACACGTAGACACACACACACACACACACACACACACACACACACACACACACACACACACACACACACACACGTAGACACACACACACATGTAGACACACACACACACACACACACACACACGTAGACACACACACACATGTAGACACACACACACACATGTAGACACACACACATGTAGACACACACATACACATGTAGACACACACATGTAGACACACATGTAGACACACACACATGTAGACACACACACATGTAGACACACACATGTAGACACACAGACACACACACACATGTACACACACACATGTAGACACACAGACACACACACACATGTACACACACACACACACACATGTAGACACACACAACCACACATGTAGACACACACAGACAGACATGTAGACACACACACACACATGTAGACACACACACATGTAGACACACACATGTAGACACACATACACACACACACACACACACACACACATGTATGTAGACACACACATACACACACACATGTAGACACACACATACACAAACACACATACACAAACACACACGTAGACACACACATACACACACACACACACACACACACACATAGACACACACACACATGTAGACACACACACACAGACATGTAGACACACACACACGTAGACACACACACACACACACACATATAAACACACACATGTAGACACACACACATGTAGACACACACACGTAGACACACACACACACACACACGTAGACACACACACACGTAGACACACACACACACACACACACACACACACACATAGACACACACACGTAGACACACACACACACACGTAGACACACACACACGTAGACACACACACACACACACACACGTAGACACACACATGTTAACACTTGTATACACAAACACATGTATACACACACACACACACACACACACGTATACACACGTATACACACATACGTATACACACACACGTATACACACACACATATACACACACACACACACCTATACACACATGTATACACACACATGTATATACACATACACACATGTATATACACACACACACATGTATATACACACATGTATATACACACACACACATGTATAAATACACACATGTATACACACACACATGTATACACACATGTATACACACACACACATGTATACACACACATATGTACACACACACATGTAGACACATGTAGACACACACACACGTACACACACACACACACACACACGTACACACACACACTCACACATTCACACACGTACACACACACACACGTATACACACACGTATACACACACGTGTACACACACACGTGTATACACACACACGTGTACACACACACACACACGTGTACACACACACGTGTACACACGTACACACACACACACATGCTAGCGTGTAGATTTTTTGGTGATTTGACGAACACTGTGTGTGTATATATATATATATATATATATATATATATATATATATATATATATATATTTATATCACACATAGACACAGACACACACATATATATATATATATATATTTATATATATATATGTATATATATATATATATATACACACACACATATACACACACACATGGTATCCCCAGCACCACCACATCAGCACACCGGTATCCCCTGACCCCCCCCCCCCCCCCCAGCACACCGGCATTCTCGGCCCCTGCCATTCCCAGCCCCCATCAATACCATCAGCACCCACACATCAGCACCTTCGCACCTCCCCCATCGCCACACCCACATCAGCACCCCCACATCCGCATCCCCACATCAACACCAAACCCTCCCAAATCAGCACCCCGATACAATCACCATCAGTACAGACACAGCAGCAGTACACCACCGCACACCGCCATGGGCCTTGTGGACCACACCCCACCCAACCACCCATATGCCACCCCCACACCACAAACATCCCGGGCAACGCCGGGGCTCTCAGCTAGTTATCTATAGATGCAGAAAAGGCATTCGATAGAGTGCAATGGAATTTTATGTTTAAAATGCTGGAATGTATAGGAACGGGAGACATGTTTAGGCAGTATATAAAGTAATCTGTCAGCAAGGGTCAAGGTAAATGAGCAGGTCTCGAACTCATTTAGAATATTTAATGGTACGAGACAGAGATGCCCTCTGTCCCCGTTGATCTTTGCACTAGTAATGGAGCCATTAGCAGAATCAATAAGGCATCATCCAGATATTGCGGGAGTTAAAATAGGTGAGAAAGAACATAAGATCGCATTATATGCGGATGATGTTCTTCTGATAATAACAAACCCTCTGGTTTCGTTGCGAAGTATAATGAATGTTCTGGGCAAATATAGACTAGCATCTAATTTTAAAATCAATTTAACAAAAACAGAGGCCCTAAACATAAGTCTTCCAGCAGAGTTGGCGGCCCAAGTTAAAGAAAACTACCCTTTTGAGTTGAAGAATAAGAGTATAAAATATCTAGGTACAAATATAATACCAAAAGTAGAAGTAATAGCTACAATAGAACTATAATAGTTCCAGGCCAATTATACGGTGGAATAAGAATATTATCTCGTGGATAGGTAGAATTAATTGTATTAAAATGAATATATGTATTTGTTCCAGACTATCCCCGTGAAAGTTTCCAAGCAGTATATTGCTACACTTCAAAGTAAAATTAATACATTTATTTGGAAATTAAAAAAGGACCAATACTAAAACATTGCAAAGACATAAATCACAAGGTGGACTTGGACTACCAAACATCAACAAATATTATCTCGCTACACAAGTGAATGCTCTTTTTGAATAGTTTCACTGTAATAAAAATAAACTCTGGGTGGAAAGTGAAAATAATTACTGCAAAGAAATAGATACAAATAAGGCTCCATGGCTCAGGAAGACAGATCCCCCTAGAGGTCTGTACGAGCACCCCACTACTGGCGTAGCACTATGTGCTTCGGACGAAACTTCTAAAGATGAGAGAATCTGAACGTTCCCATCCCCACTAACTCCAATATGTGGGAACACTGATTTCCCCCTAGGGCTCGACTCCAGAATATTTAAAACATGGAGTCAAGGCTAGGAGACCTGATGGATACGGGTAAGACCAGATGTTTTAAACACTTTCAGGACCAGTTCGATTTTAAAGAAGGGGAGAGATGGCAATATATGCAAATTTTACATTATGTGAATGTCAGGAATCGGCGTTCTCCACGCTCCCCACACAGAGCACCCCCTTCCCGCAGGAAGTCCCTGGACACACAAAACAAACCTGCCTTACCGGCCTCCACGGCTCCTCGCCCCTGCCGCCGTCGCGGGATCACTCCCCTCGGCGATTCCTCTGCTCAGCGCCGGGCGCGCCCACGCACACCTGCACGCACACCTGCACCATCCACTGGCTCGGTTCACGCGCGTACACGAGTTACAGAGCACGCTCAGTCTGCACACTCTTCTTCCCGTCCCCCGGACCTCAGGCTCCGCCCCCGCACACTGCACGGGCATACTCAGGTTACCAACAAGACTCACCTGGCCTGTTATGCCTGCACCAATCTGCAGTGTCTCCCTGTAGCTCTTCCTGTTCCGCCTCCGTTCCTAATTGGACCTTCCTGCTTTATCTTGCTCCTCTCTGCTCTCAGTCTTTGCTCGACATAGTCTCTGTATGGAAGTACTTCTGGATTCTCTCAGTGTTTTCACAGGTTCTGACGCGGCTTGTACGACTACCCCCTCTGGCTCTCGATCTCGGCACTCCTTGGACAACGCTCCCTCTGGTAACCCCTTGAACACGGCTTGGACAACGACCTATCTCCACTCTCCACTCCCTGACTTCGGCGAGGCATCCTTCATTCTATCTCTACAACCGGTACCGGCAAGTATTGTCTACCTTACTACACCTGGCCTGGCAACGCTTCATACCACACTCCGGACACGCTCCCTTTGCTGCGGGTGCGTGTATTACCACTTCCCCCTTCAGCTCAGGGGACGGGTCTGGTCTGCGGGCAGCACTGGCGTAACATTATGTCGAGCCCACAAGACGCAGACCAGACCGAACTTCAACAGTTTCTCTCCAATCTGCTTCAGCAAAACCAGGCCATGGCGGATCAAATTGTTGCACTTACACGCCAGGTCGCAGTACTCTCAGACAGAGTACCGACCGCGACCCCGCCAGATGTAAGCCCCCACTCCGCAAGCACAGTTAGCAGCTCAGATGTAAGGATTCCTCCCCCCAAGCCTTATGCAGGTGAACCGCAAGATTGTAGGGGTTTCCTAAACCAGTGTGAGGTGCAGTTTGAAATGGCCCCCCATCTCTACAATACTGTTCGCAAGAAGGTAGCCTACATTTATAACCTCCTCACTGGCAGCGCCCTGGCTTGGGCTTCCCCGGTTTGGGAGCGACGTTCTGACCTTATCGAAGATTACCCGGCATTTAAAGCCGAGTTTCAACGAGTATTCGATTCTCCCGCTCGTCGGGAGATGGCATCTGTTTCTCTCCTCCAGATCACTCAGGGACGGCGAATGGTGACACAGTATGCTGTGGAATTCCGGACTCTAGCAGCCGAGACTAAATGGGGACAAGAGGCTCTCGTCTCCGTATTCTGGCAAGGCCTGGCAGATCCCATCAAGGACGAACTCTCTCGCCAATCCAGGCCGGATCAATTGGAGGTCCTCATTGATTTGGCTGTCCGAGTGGATCAACGTATCCAGGTACGCCGCTCTGAGTGTCAGCGCACTCGCTTCCATAACTTTCAAGTTCCGTTCTCCAGTACTCCCAGCAACACTCCTGCTCCCCCAAGTGCTACCATACCTCTTCGTCCTGCACTGGAGTTGCCAGACCCAATGCAACTGGGGATACAACGCATCCGCACACCGATGCGGCTGTTCCGTCACGCCGGGGGATTGTGTTTCTACTGCGGATCCATGGAACATCTGGTTCGGGAGTGTCCACTGCGTCCGGGAAACGGGAACACCCAGTGAGTACAGAGGGGCTCTCTCTGGGTGTAATGTCTCCACGTCCCCTTTCTAAAGGTGAACTCCCTAAGAAACTTACATTTCCAGTCTCCCTTTCAGGCGATAAGTTCAAGACTTCTACCGCCGCTTTCATTGACTCAGGAGCTGGAGGAAACTTAGTGGATCTTGAATTCGCCAGGTTAAACCGCATACAACTCGTGAGAAAGAAGGTTCCCATCGCACTCGTCGGTATCGATGGACATCCTCTTACCCCGGCCCACATCTCCTTAGAGACGGCTCCCTTGTTTCTCTCCTCACATCTGCACAAGGAGATCTTAGTTCTCGATGCCATTCACGCTCCTGGGATACCCATCACCCTTGGTCTTTCTTGGCTACAGCTTAACAATCCTCTCATTGACTGGACTTCCTCTGCTCCCATTTCCTGGAGGCCGATGTCAGGCGAGACTCATGAACTGCTGGCCAATACCTCTGTTCCCGAAGTTATTCTACCTTCCGTTTACCATCAATTCCGGGACGTTTTCAATAAGGTACAGTCAGACCTCTTGCCGTCACACAGGACTTACGATTGTCCGATCTATCTAGTTCCAGGTTACTTCCTACCCAAGTCCAAGACCTACCCCTTGTGGTTACCAGAATCTCACGCTATGGATGAATATATCCAGGAGAATCTCAAGAAAGGCTTTATTCGTTACTCCAATTCCCCAGCAGGGGCTGGGTTTTTCTTCATCAAGAAAAAGGCCGGGTCGTTGAGGCCTTGCATCGACTACAGGGGTTTAAACCACATAACTATTAAAAATCGTTACCCCCTTCCCCTTATTACCGAACTGTTCGATAAATTACAGGGGGCCAAGATTTTTTCCAAGTTGGATCTACGTGGTGCCTATAACTTGGTGCGCATCAGGAAGGGGGATGAATGGAAGACGGCCTTCAACACACGTAGTGGACACTACGAATATCTGGTAATGCCTTTCGGCTTATGTAATGCTCCCGCTGTCTTCCAGGATTTCATCAACGACGTCTTTCGTAAGGTACTCAATATTTTTGTTATTGTATACTTGGATGATATCCTGATTTTTTCCAAAGATCTCCAGGACCATATACGCCACACCTCTTACGTCCTTTCCTGTCTCCGTGAACACCATTTGTACGCCAAACTGGAGAAGTGCACCTTTCATCAGACCTCTACTCCATTCCTGGGGTACATCATATCCGATGAGGGCTTTATGATGGACTCCGGTAAACTTCAAGCAGTCACTGAATGGCCAAGACCCAACTCTCTCAAGACCATACAACGTTTTTTAGGGTTCGCTAATTATTATCGTAAGTTTATACGGAGTTTTTCCACCATTGTGGCACCCCTTACTGCGCTCACCAAAAAAGGAGCTGATCCTTCTGCTTGGTCATCCGAGGCCATCTCCACCTTCGAGACACTCAAGGAAGCCTTTTTATCCGCACCTATTCTCCGTCATCCCAACATTGAACTTCCCTTCATCCTGGAGGTCGACGCTTCTGATTGCGGCGCTGTGCCGTTCTTTCTCAGAGACCCACGCCCCAAGATAAGTTACATCCCTGTGCATATTTTTCCAATAAATTCTCGTCTGCCGAGAGGAACTATGACGTGGGTAACAGGGAACTTCTGGCCGTGAAGATGGCTCTTCAAGAGTGGAGACACCTGCTGGAGGGGTCGAAAGAGCCGTTTACTATTCTCACGGACCACAAGAACCTTCTTTACATAGAGAACACTCGACGCCTTGGTCCACGACAGGCTCGTTGGGCTCTTTTTTTTTCTCGATTTGATTTTCACCTTTCCTATATCCCCGGGACCAAGAACGTAAAGGCAGACGCACTCTCCCGTATACATTCTTCTGAAGAGAGGCCAGAGGAATCTTTGGAGACTATCCTTCCACATGAGAGGATTCTCACCACGTCTTCTTTCAAGAATCTTGACAAGATTTTGCACTCCCAGAGACGCATTCCCAAGGACTTGATCGTTCCCGACAACAAACTCTTTGTACCTTCCAAATTTGTTCCAGAGGTCTTGTCTTGGGGTCACTCCTCTAAATCTGCAGGTCATCCAGGTTTTAAGAAGACTACTGATCTCATTCGTCGGAATTTCTGGTGGCCAAGGATGTCTCAAGATATTCTGGAGTTTACCCGCGCCTGTCCCACGTGCGCTCAAAGCAAGACTCTCCGTCAAAAGCCTCAGGGTTTTCTGTTACCCCTTCCAGTTCCCGACCGCCCCTGGTCCCACATTTTGATGGACTTCATCGTGGAGTTGCCCAGGTCCAGAGGAATGAACACTATCTTGGTGGTCGTGGACAGGTTCTCGAAGATGTCCCATTTCATTCCACTTAAAGGATTACCCACCTCCCCCGCCCTCGCTGATATCTTTACGGAGCAGATTTTCTGGATTCATGGGATCCCTTCGTCCATTTTTTCTGACAGAGGTTCTCAGTTCGTATCCAAATTTTGGAGAGCTTTCACAAAGAGATTGGGCATCTCTTCTTCTTTCTCTTCCGCCTATCATCCTCAGTCCAATGGACAAACGGAGAGAATCAATCAATCCCTGGAGAAGTACCTGAGATGTTTCATATCCGATGATCAGGATGATTGGGCTCAACTCCTCTCTTGGGCAGAGTATGCTGTCAATTCTGCCAAAAACGAGTCCACCCGGGAGTCGCCCTTTTTTATAAATTATGGGTTCCATCCTCCCTGTCTTCCCATCCCCAACATCCCTTCTGGAGTACCAGCCATAGATGAACGCATTTCTTCCCTCCAAACCGCATGGTCCAGGATTCAGTCTACCCTTCTCAACTCCTCCCGCAGATCGAAACTACAGGCTGATCGTCGTCGTCGTTCGGTGCCCAGTTACAAACCAGGGGATTTGGTATGGCTCTCCTCTAAGAATATCCACCTCAAGGTACCATCTCCTAAACTGGCACCTAAGTTCCTGGGTCCCTTCCCTATTTGCGAACAAATCAATCCCGTGGCATTCCGGCTCCAACTACCACCCAGTATGAAGATTCCCAATATCTTTCATGTGTCCCTCTTAAAACCATTTATATCCAGTCACTTCTTTCCGGATCAGACTCGTAAACCGGATCCCATTACTGTACAAAATAACGAGGAATATGAAGTTAACTCTCTTTTGGATTCTCGCCTATCCAGGGGTCAGCTCCAGTTCTTGGTGCAGTGGAAGGGCTTTGGCCCTGAAGAGAGATCCTGGGTACCTTCAAAGGACATTCATGCCCCGGCCCTTCTTAAGTCCTTCAGGAAAAAGTTTCCAGAGAAACCGTTCTTGGATCGTCCTGAGGCCGTTCCTGAAGAGGGGGGTACTGTCAGGAATCAGCGTTCTCCACGCTCCCCACACAGAGCACCCCCTTCCCGCAGGAAGTCCCTGGACACACAAAACAAACATGCCTTACCGGCCTCCACGGCTCCTCGCCCCTGCCGCCGTCCCGGGATCACTCCCCTCGGCGATTCCTCTGCTCAGCGCCGGGCGCGCCCACGCCCTCCTGCACGCACACCTGCACGCACACCTGCACCATCCACTGGCTCGGTTCACGCGCGTACACGAGTTACAGAGTACGCTCAGTCTGCACACTCTTCTTCCCGTCCCCCGGACCTCAGGCTCCGCACCCGCACATTGCACGGGCATACTCAGGTTACCAACAAGACTCACCTGGCCTGTTATGCCTGCACCAATCTGCAGTGTCTCCCTGTAGCTCTTCCTGTCCCGCCTCCGTTCCTAATTAGACCTTCCTGCTTTATCTAGCTCCTCTCTGCTCTCAGTCTTTGCTCGACATAGTCTCTGTATGGAAGTACTTCTGGATTCTCTCAGTGTTTTCACAGGTTCTGACGCGGCTTGTACGACTACCCCCTCTGGCTCTCGATCTTGGCACTCCTTGGACAACGCTCCCTCTGGTAACCCCTTGAACACGGCTTGGACAACGACCTATCTCCACTCTCCACTCCCTGACTTCGGCGAGGCATCCTTCATTCTATCTCTACAACCGGTACCGGCAAGTATTGTCTACCTTACTACACCTGGCCTGGCAATGCTTCATACCACACTCTGGACACGCTCCCTTTGCTGCGGGTGCGTGTATTACCACTTCCCCCTTCAGCTCAGGGGACGGGTCTGGTCTGCGGGCAGCACCGGCGTAACAGTGAACGGGGAAAAAACAAAAAAATATATTAAGGGCGCTGAATCCTTTTGAAACAGTGCTGGTTTTGCGGGGTGCAGGCGGGCGCAATATATATCGTACATCTATACAGCATTACTAGAAATTAATATTGAAACTAAACCAGGGTTTGTACTAGCCTGGGAAAAAGAGCTGGGTAGGGAGTGCTCTGCACTCGAGTGGACACAGATGTGGAGTAATGCCAGCTCTTCCTCGATAACAACGAATATGCTAGAAAATGGATATAAGATAATGAACAGTTGGTAGTATAAACCACAAAAACAGAAAGAATGCTACCCAGGAACTTCCAATAAGTGCTGGAGAGGTTGTGAGGAGGCGGGAACAATGCTTCATATCTGGTGGGAGTGTAAAATAATAGAGCGGTTTTGGGATATGATATTACAGCAGATTTTTAATATTACCAAGATTAGAATCCCCAATGACCCGAGTATTATATTGCTAAACAGAGAAGGGGCCATGGGGCACAGAATTAGGGAATCTCTATTAATACATATGCTAAATGCAGCAACATGTGCCATCACTGCCATTGGAAAAAGATGGAGGCGCCCACTATGGGACAGTGGGAGTCGAGATTATGGGAGGTCATGAAAATGGAACAATTATCAAGGATAACCACTGACACTAGGTTAAAATTTGAATGCCTTTTGCTGCCATGATCAGAGTTTCCTGCTAATAGAACACTGTGAGAGGCTCTGAAAGTGGACACATTTGCGATAGTGATAATAATAATAATAATAATAATAATAATAATAATAATAATAATAATGATAATAATAATAAGGATAACCCGGACTACTATTTATGGGATTGACTTGTCCTAGTTTATTTTATTTTTTTCTTTGACTAATTATTTTATTTTTTATTTATGTCAGATTGTTGGTTTTATATTTCTTTTTATTAATATACAGTTTAAGTTGTGTTGTTTTGTATATGTTAAATGTTATAAAAATGCGGATTATAAATAAAGAATTTACAAAAAAAAAAGTCTTGTCTACTATTGCCCTTGCTCACCCCACCCCCACGAAATGGAGGTTATCCTTTAGTCAGTTGGGTCAGTGGCTGGACTATTGTTGAGAAGTTGTTCACAAATCTTCTATAGTACACACAAAAACCCAATAATTACCTTAGTTCAGATAACTGCCTTGGCTTTATCCAAGATGCGATAGCCTCCAACTTTGAGGCGTCTGTGGCAATTCCCATGTCAGAGACAATATGTCCCTTATAGGTAACAGAGGTTCTGCAGAACTGGTATTTATCCAGGGACAGCTTTTTACAGCATTCAATTCATCGTTCCAATGCCTTCATCAGGCGGTCTCATGTTCTTCTAAAGTTTTACTGAAGACGATAATGTTATATAGGTACACTAAAACCTCCAGCAGGATCATGTCCCCCACCACTCATTCCATCAGTCTCTGGAAAGTAGCCAGCGCTCCCGACACTCTCCTGGGCCTGCATTCGAACTTGTAGAACCCCAATGGGAAGATGAAAGTCGCTTTCTCTTCATCCTGGCTATTCATGGGGATTTGATAGTAGCCAAGTCTCAGCTCATTTCTGTGCACAAACAGATGTTTTAAAACACATTGTTCCTATAAAATATACACTTTAAAAATATCCTAAGTCTTTTGGTTATGGGAAATAGAATAAGAAGTTGCATGTTATTTCTTACTAGCTATATTCCCCACACTCTATATAACCTTGTAGATGATTGGAGTACCCCCAGAACCCTGATACCGGTTCTGGGTGACCGGGGTATTTACTGGATATCCCCATTAACCTAGGGACCCCTTGACTTTTTCAGGGACACCTCACATCCCTATGCCCCATTTACCTTTCTGGTCTGTGCTGAAGCATGGTTGGAGCACCTCAGAACCCCTACACAGTCTGAGAGCTATATTAAATATAGGATATCCTGGCATGACATCTATTCTGAAGAATAACATATAGATATTCGAAACATTTGCAATTAGACGGATGCAATAAGGCCAAACCCTTCATGTGTAGTAGGTGGCAAGGGACATCTATCCATTTGACGCTCAAATTTAGGAGCAAGACGGTCAATACTAGTATTGTTACATTCAGCAAACTTGCCTGAACCTATTGATATGACTCGTGTGTCTAGGTAGTATGGTAACAAAGTTAGGATCGTGTTTATATATTCAATCAAATTTAAACGTTGCAAGAAAGGAGTTTTTATTTTAAGGCACAAAACTGTCAACCAAGTAGCTGATTTACGACAGGGATGGGTTTAATGGGGGTGTCAATGCAAGAAGGTCTGGGCATAAATGTTGGCATTTTTTAATAGAGAATTAGAATTCAACAGAGGTGCGTCTAGGATCAAACCACGTGAATTTTCATCTTTATGATGTGTGGTAACGTATAAGGAATTCTGCAATGTTTATCCTTTTATTTTAAGTAACACGTCTGCATTTATTGTAACTATTTGTTCTTGTAATAATAACTTTGTAATCTATATTATTAATTATAGGCTAAAGCTGTAAAATTCCGGGCATTATTGAAATCCCTGCTCTCTGATTGGTTAGAATTCCGGGCATTATTCATTCAGTAATGCCCGGAATTTTGGGCAACTTGACAATTCACCTTTCAGAGATGCAGGGGGAGCGCGTGCTGAGAATTTGAAATAAAAATACTGCCAAATTTAAAACTGCTAACAGTAAATACCTCTCCTGTCCAAGCTCCAGCTGCATCTCTGTTCCTCCCCTCTCACAGCACAACAGCACATGCAAGCTCTCTCTTACAGCAAATGCAAGCTCTCTCTTACAGCAAATGCAGGCTCTCTCTCACAGCTGCTAGTGATATCAGAAGCTGGAGGTCCCAAATAATAACTTTGTTACTTGCAACAAAGTAATATTTCTTCCACAACTTGTATAGCTTATGTAATTTTTATTTGGCTTTTATTCAGTTTGTAGTTAAAATCACTGTCCCCCACTTCTCTTCCCCATCTCCCCTTCACCCACCTCTCCCCTTCCCCTCCTCCCATACCCCCACTTCTCCCCCTCACCTCTTCCCCCTTACCCTCACACCTCTCTCTCCCCCTCACCTCTCTCTCCTCCCTCACCTCTCTCCCCCCTCACCTCTCTCCCCCCTCACCTCTCTATTCTTCCCTCTCTCTTCTCCCCCTCACCTCTTTTCTACCTCCGCCCAACTCTCTCTTCTCCCTCTCACCTCTCTCCTTCCCCCCTCACCTCTCCCTCTTCTCCCCCCCCTCACCTCCCACCCCCTCACCTCTCTCTCTTCTCCCCCCCTCACCTCCCACCCCCTCATCTCTCTCTCCTCCTACTCCCTCACCTCTCCCCCCCTTGCCTCTCTTCCCCTCCTCTCCCCCTCACCTCTCTCTCCTCTCTCAACCCCCCTCACCTCTTTCCTCCTCCCCTCCCCTTTCTCTCCACCCCTCCTCACCTCTCTCTCCTCTCACCCCCCCCCTCACCTCTCTCTCTTCTCACCCCCCTCGCCTCTCTCTCTCTTCTCCCCCCTCCCCTCACCTATCTTCCCTCTCATTTTCTACTTTACTTCTTTTTCCTACAAAGGTGCATCAGCGTAGTTCTGATTTATTTATATATACAAAAGTGTCTATTTTATGAAAAAAAAGCCTACATTTAGCCTATAATAGTAATAATCCCCGAAGAACAGGGCATTACTGGCCAACATTGCCCTGGCTGGGTTAAAGTCCCTCGGCTTCGCCTCAGGCCTTCAACTCTTCCAGCCAGCTCATTATTGGCCAGTAATGCCCTGTTCTTCAGGGATAATTACTTAAATATTAAAGCCAAGCTTTAATAAGAAATGCTTTGAGCTCTGATTAAACTGCTGTACACTCTGTAGAGAGAAGTACATTTTCAGACACATTTTGCTATAACAGATGTTTGTGTGTTAAGTGCATAGTTTTTCTTTAATAAACAGGGACCTTAAACTCTGCAAATAATTATATATTTGATAATTCTTTGGCGGTGGCGGCAAATAGATAGATATAGATTGCAATTGAGCAAAGGTAAATATTAACTCATTTGAAATACCTTGTGCAGGAGAATTTCTTGGGGGGGGGCACAGCGGTTACAGAGGCCCCGCCCTCTTCCCCACGGCATTTAAATTACTCCCTTACCCGCTCTCTGCTGGGTCTTCGGGTCTGCGGCGACGCGTCGCCATGGCAATGCCGCAGGGTCATGTAACGCGTCGCCATGGCACCGCGCGTAGAATGATGCAGCGGGGTCACGTGATGTGACATGTAACGTTTTCTGACGCCGAGTCCTTGTCGAAGGGAGCGCGAGCGCTGCGGCTGCCAGGCAGGGGGGCATAGCCCAGGAAGTTTACGCACCCCTGGTGTACACACAGAGTGAGGACCATTACTTTTTTATTTTGACACTGAGTACCACTATTTTTTTTTATCCACACACAATTCCACATTCTTTTTTTAAACTAATAAAGGATTTTTTTTTATTGGTTCTCCCCCTATTTCAGTGTTTTTCAACAGGGATTCCCACAGTCATCCCTACAGGGTGCCCTGCAATTTTCATGTCATTTGAAAATTTTACCAAATACAGAAGAATTATTATTAAAGAGGGTTGGGGTTTCCTTACAATGCATCTGATCTCAGACGCGCTATTAGAGAGGGTTGGGGTTCCTTACAATGCATCTGATCTCAGACGCGCTATTAGAGAGGGTTGGGGTTCCTTACAATGCATCTGATCTCAGACTCACTATTAGAGAGGGTTGGGGTTTCCTTACAATGCATCTGATCTCAGATGCGCTATTAGAGGGGGTTGGGGTTCCTTACAATGCATCTGATCTCAGACTCACTATTAGAGAGGGTTGGGGTTTCCTAACAATGCATCTGATCTCAGACGCGCTATTATAGAGGGTTGGGGTTCCTTACAATGCATCTGATCTCAGACGCGCTATTAGAGGGGGTTGGGGTTCCATACAATGTATCTGATCTCAGACGCGCTATTAGAGAGGGTTGGGGTTCCTTACAATGCATCTGATCTCAGACGCGCTATTAGATAGGGTTGGGGTTCCTTACAATGCATCTGATCTCAGACGCGCTATTAGAGAGGGTTGGGGTTCCTTACAATGCATCTGATCTCAGACGCACTATTAAAGAGGGTTGGGGTTCCTTACAATGCATCTGATCTCAGACGCGCTATTAGAGAGGGTTGGGGTTCCTTACAATGCATCTGATCTCAGACGCGCTATTAGAGAGGGTTGGAGTTCTGCAGAATATCACAATATAATTATAGGGCTCCTTAACCAAAAAAAGGTTAAAAACCACTGCCCCAAAATGACTTCTAAGCACTGTATGTATATTATTTACGTGCAAACCTTATTTTACTATATATTGTTTGTTGTATTTCATTTTCCCCCATTATGTTCAATCCCATCCCATGCCGCGTTTGCTTTTTGTACCCCCTCCCTCCTAAAAAAAAAAGTAATAATTTTCAAAAAAATTCAATGCAAGTATTGACTTTATCTTTCCAAATTTGAGTCCATAGAGCCTTGTTACCGAGGTTTAATAAATGCACTTTTTTTTTTTTAAACCAGTCACACTACCACCACTTTTTTTTAAAGCCACTTACACCACTCAGTGATCGATATCTCTGCAGAGGTTCAAAAGTAGTGATGGTCCATGGCTGAGATATGGAACAGTTTTAAGAAAATTTGCAAATTAAAACCCTGCAAAAATAAAATCAGGGGGAGGGAGGGGAGAAGTGTTTTTTTTATTTCCTACAAAAACAGCAATCTATTAGAGGATTGGACAACACAGCATGTGATCATACTGAAATGTTCTTTCGTCATCAATAAAGCTTATTTGATTTGATCAAGATAAAGCAGTCAATTTACACACGAACCCCCAAAAGTGACGCAAGTGGAACTAGCATTGCTGGCGCCCCTTGGCAGTGAAGGGGTTACATTTTCCTGGGCACTGCCTGCCTTTCTCTGCACCAGATCAAACTACAGAGGATAAGCAGTTGAGTGGGAGGGGAGGGGGCGTGTCACCGAGCCGAATGATCCGATTGGTGGACACGCTCCAGCGGCTCGGTACTATGTGTAAGGGTGCACACTGTTCTTTGTCTTTCTCCTTACTCAGATAACCTTACACTGCAAACGTTATCTCTTCTCCTTGTGTGCATGCGAATCTGTAGCTGAATAGCGCCATGCACGTACATAGCGCTTCACAGCAGTAACAGACTTAACAAAACAACCCACGATTTTCATACTTACCACTTAAGTTTGCAGCTCCGCAAACGTGGTCATTAAACGTGTTTTGTTTTATTATTATTTTTTTCCAAGTCTGAATATAAAGGGTTTTTTCTTTTTTTCCTGTCTACCCAGATATTGTCACATGCATCTAATTGTTGTTGTTCATTTCAGAAAGAAAAACAGCCTGAAACATCAAATGAATAAATCATCACATATACCGCAGTGATAACAGTCTGCAGATGTCATACCAAACTATAAATGTACTGCGCTACCTTTAAATGTGACAATATTTTCAATCTTTTTCTCTAATAAAAGAAAAAACAATAAACAAATAAAATATAAACGTTCCCTAATTCTATATTATTAAGTTAGAAAATCAGTTTGTTTTATATTTGATGCAGATCTGTTTGCAGGAGGATATTTTTGGACCCTTAAAAATGATGGAACGGTGATCTAAGATGCCGAAATGGGCTGTTCCCATTATAATATGCCAGCGATGTACTTTTTCTACTGCTCCATATAACCAGCCTCCAAATTGCTCAGTGATTCAAACAGGAAAACACCATAGCCATTATTTCAACATTGAGCAACAAAGGAGGGAGAGGGAGTAGGTGGCATGATACCTTTTACTGCACCAACAATTAGTTGATATGTTACAAGCATTCAAACTTCTCAGGGTCCTTCATCCGTTATTGTCGTGTCGTGGCTCGCAGGCTTACAATGCTTTGGCCAAAGGGTTAAACTAAATGACCCCTTTTTCAAGAGAATATATTTTACTTGTGTATTTTTGTCACATTGGATATAGCATTGGGCTTCTCTGTCGCTTGTTGTATACATTTGCCACGCTCAATAGCTCTCCTTTTTGACACTTATATACATATATATTTTGTGGGGGCTCAGGGGTTCCCAAAAAGAGCTTGCTGGGGTTCTGTGTGTTGTTTGTTTCCTTCATCCGTTATGGCAGAAATACAGACAAAATATTATATATAGTGTTTGTAAGAGGGATATCGGGTCTTTTATTTCACATACATTTTTCCCACCCACAATTCCCCCAAAGTACATAGACTGTGACATTCTATCCACAAGTACAGCCATCTAACATTGTCAAGGGCACAGCATGTTCCAGACTATGTCAACATATTTAGAGGAGGTTTTGAAGAGGTTTGTAACAATACACTACACTGAAAAGAGAGATCCCGTCCAAACAGATTTTGAGATGGAAACAGGAGATCAAAGTACTCTTAGAGTTATTCAACACTGTTTTTATTGTTCTATGGAACTCAGTAATAACTAGGAAGATAGTATAAAAAAACCACAGAAAAGTCACTCACGATAATGTTGGCTGTAAGGTGCCCACAAAGGCCCATATTTACTAAGCGATGAAATAACCTTATAGCACATTCAAGTGAAGGGGCTGCTTGGTGTCTCTGAAACTTGTCTTCTGGAAACATGGGCTAGGGTGTCTATGACTTTCATGGAACATCACAAAGTGTGGCTCTGTAGTGACACTTTGAGGTTCCCTCAACATCATGTCTATTTGGCTCATATCTAGGGGAAATCATGACCACAAACTCTCACAGACCTACAGTCGTGATCGGAAAGAAAAAGGAGGCCTTCCTCTTCTGTTCATGTCATGAGCGGTTAGTGACTGGAGATATGATCACATGGCCTAGACCTGTGGTCCTATGCCCCTGACCTTCCTCTCCCTCAGCAGACCTGTCAACTCTCACTGTGAGTCTCACTGATTCGGTTTGATTAATTTTTAGGATCCACAGCCTCGGGGGTGTCTCACGGATCAAAATAATTACTTTTTCCATTTAAATATTTTTTTTTTTGTCCTAACTCGCTAAATTGAGATTTTGGTTCTTGGAGGTGACATCTCTGCTTCAACTCTGCCTCTCTCAGGTTATGTCTGTAAAGAGGTAGTTACAACAGCAGACCAAAAAGAAACAATCAATGTATGGTTATCTGGGTCCGGATCATCATAACCATAGTCCAGAGACATTCTTCACGGCGGAACCGTCCACGAGGGACACTACTCAATGTAGAGGCGGAGGTGTCACGGATGACATTGCTGGATCAGTGGATCCCACCATACAGTATCGGCGCTACTGGGTGTTGGAGCACCAGGAAGGTACCTTACCTCACCAAGTGCACTGTGAGTCTTACTGATTCAGTTTTATTCATTTTTAGGATCCACAGCCACGGTGGAGTCTCACGGATAAAAATAATTACTTTTTTCATTTAAATAATATTTTTTTTTGTCCTAACTCGCTAAATTGAGATTTTGGTTCTTGGAGGTGACCTCTCTGCCTCAACTCTGCCTCTCTCAGGTTTTGTCTGTAAAGAGGTAGTTACAACAGCACACCAAAAAGAAACAATCAATGTAATTAGCTTCCTTAGAGATATTCAATCACCTTCAAAGTGAACATTTCCCATATTTGTATCTTGTGTGGCTTGGGTCCCCCGTAAGCCCCTTACCTCCCAGCGCAGGTGTGCTAGGCAGCGGAGGCAGGGGGCATGTGCCGACAAAGTCAGGCAGCTAGCATCAGATCGCCGGAGGCTCCTGGTGGCTCCTTTTGCAGGGTGACGCCATCTTGAGTATAGTCGCACATGCAGTGCAGTTGCGCATGCGCAGAGAATAGCTGCAGGGCGGCCATTATCAGAAAGGCCACGGAGACTACAAGCCCCATCAAACGCAGGGGGATGCAGAAGCCATGTGACGCTACACAGCCAGGTGTCCGAGAAAGGATAAATTTTGCGCGTAGAGGAGCACGGCAGTCTGAGCTGGGACAAGGTTAGGGTAGGTTGTGTAGGTGCAGGGCGTCTGTGACCCCTGCTCTAGGCCAAAGATCCCTAGGCCCGACTCACAGTTATAGCTTGTGGCTGCTGCAGGGACCCCCATAGATAGGGACCTTGTCCTGTAGCACTAGCGTAAGGAAAAGCCAGGACGCGGTTGCGACCTGGACCCATAGTCCAGAGACATTCTTCATGGTGGAACCGTCCACGTGGGACACCACTCAATGTAGAGACGGAGGCGTCGCGGATGACATCGCTGGATCAGTGGATCCCACCATACAGGATCGGCGCTACCAGGTGTTGGAGCACCAGGAAGTTACCTTACCTCACCAAGTGCACCAACTGTACACCTTCAGATCTAGTGGGGCAGTGCTGTCTCACACATTTGGGTGGGCTACCTCTTGTGGACACCGGGGAGGTTAAGTGCCCAGAAGAACCTTAGTACTTTGAGGGGACATTTCATCGGGGTGTGGGGGTTGGGTTGATGGGCCCTGTGGGGAAACGGCCGTGTGTGGCCCATATTGGTGTTGTACTGTTATTCTGTTAGCTTGCATATAGTAAAACTGTTGTCTATCACTACGTGTATATGATTATTTGGGTCCTGTAACGGGATCATCCCACAAAATCAGAACCCGCTACAGGTGGAGGCGCTTGCACCTGATGGATCAGGCACACCCAGGCTTCCAGCAGCGAAGGCTCAGCCTTCCTGTGAGCCACAGTTAACCCAGCACACACACGGTAGCCGCCATATCTCTCAAGGGGTGGGGGAACATGTGCTACACTCGTGAAAAATAAATATCTTTTTTTCTTTTCACTAGGTCCTACACAGTTCATTCTTATCAGATAGTTATAATTCTATACAATCATATAATGTCTAATGTTGGCTTAATAATTACTTTACAAATTAAGAACAATAGTCAACAATGGCTGATGACAATTTACCTGTGGTTCTAGAATTCACGAAAGAGACCACCCGCTCACCCTTCGTAGATGATAGGTGCACTAGGGTCAGATAAATATCATACAGGAGATGTACCTACTAGTCCACTAACTCACACCTAATCTATTCTGAAATCCGCTACTCCTGAGTTTGCATGCTACTGGGTGCTCTATATTCTCTCCTTGTCTGTGGGGAGAGGTACATGTTCTCTATGAATCTAGAATTCAAGCACTGCAGATTGACCAAAGTGCTAGAGTTCTAGAATTCATCAAGAACATTGTTGTCAACCTCCAACTAACAAGATCGGTGACATTTGACAAATTTGGGCCAATAAAATAGTATTTTATTTGAAAATGTATCAGCGAGACGTGTATGACAGCACGGCTGCTAAAAATCAGCGAGACTGACCCCACATCAGTGGGACACAGAAAATCCGTGAGAGGTGACAAATCTGTGCTATTATGGGTTAGTACATACAGACCAGTTCTCCATGACTATGAGTCAGACTCCCTCAGTTTTATCCGAAAATGTTAGCACTGTCCTGCTGTCTCTCAAAAAATAATTCCCTAATCCCAATGAAAGTCAATTAAATATAATTCTTCCGCACTTTTGTTACAAATCCCCTAAAAGTACAGTAGCTATGAAATCTTGGCCAGTATGAGTACCCGTTACCTGTTTAGTTACAAAGTAATTGTACCAATTATTTCCACTTTCGCTTTAAACCGAGAGGGTTTCACCTAAGAAAGATCATTTCCTTTTATGTTTTTACAGCCTAATGTATACATCTTTTAAAACAAGATCTACGATGCTCTGACCCAATGTTGAACAGGTTTAGAATTTCTTGGGTTCAGACACAGTAATACAGTTTTATCTAAATGACTTTGACCTCTGTCCATGACAAACACACTTTGGTAACAAATTCTGTCACAGTGATTTGTAGAATAGTACCCAATATCATTTATATCCTAAATTAATTTATAGTAGTTGAAGAATTCGGATGTGTTTCTTCACCCATGGAAAGAGAAAAGAAAAATGTTTGTGCACATATATATATATATATATATATATATATATATATATATATATATATATATATATATATATATATATATATTTATATATATATTTATATATATCTCAAAAACAAGAAACAAAGAGTAGCGCTAAAAGTGTGGTAAGTGAGTTCTAATGTGATAGTGAATAGGACTAAATTATTAAATAATCAAATAGTGCTTATATAATAATACTAAATAGATAATTAAAGCAATAAAATAATAAAATAATTAAACCATATAACGTGAATATCAGAGAACAAACCAGTCCAAAGGATGGAAATAGATGAGAGAAAAAAAGTCCAGATACAAAGATTAATTGTCAGTCACAATGTGGAGTAGGCTGCTCCTTGGTTGATCTAGCCAGATCAGGAGAATCTATAAATCAAAGACAAAAAGAAGCGCCAGCTCCATGGCATAATATTGTTTGTAAAATTGACAATTTATTAAAAAAACAGAAAGTGGCCGCCAGGAATTGCACTCACCTCAAATAGTAAAAAAGATTTATATATTGGTCTGAAGAGACTGGCCATATTTACTAAGTGGTGCTATTCCATAAAACACCTTCCAGCGTTGGATAATACCTTACAACCAATTCAGGTTTTTTTTTTTCCAGCTCCAGAAGGTGTCTTATCACAGAAGACTGCTTAGTAGATATCCTCCCTGAGTCTGCTCTGTTAACTCCTCCTAGTGGATCAGCTATGTATTGCAAGCCTCACCTTTTACAACTAAGAATTACTTTAAAAAAAAATCACATATAACACATTCCCTTTTCAAATGAATAAAATATAGATAGAAACTGTTAATACCAATGTTTGTCATACAGAGGTTTCTTAAATGTATTTTAAATGTATAGTGCAGTGGTTCTCAAACTCTGGTTTCTGGACTGTTAGTTGCCCCTGAAGAATTTCATGACGGTCCCCAAATCCCTTGAAACTTACAGTTCCCAATGCAGTAAGTGGTATTTCTATCACTGCCAGCAAATGACTAGTACTGAAGGCTGGTTATTTAGATATAGGTCCAGAACATTTGAAATACATGCTTATTAATATCTATATCTATTGATAAGCAGGCGTACGTTTGTGCAGTGCTCCTCAAAACCATTATAAACATGACTGTCTCCCACGAGAAGGAAGTTTGAAAATCTCTAGTGTCAAGGACCCACTCATTCAGAACGTGAATGTTTACCTATTTTGTATGCAATTTTGCGTATACATTAATTTAGATCCACGAAGAGATCAAATTTATGAGGAACTGAGGTAGGTGAGAACGAGAGACCCTTAGCTAGGAGTGAAATCTGTTGGGAGGATAGTATGTGTGATGAAAGGGTGAAAGGGTGAAAATAAGAAAGGAGCGAGACCTGAGGGATCTGAAATGAAGAAGAAGACGAAGTTCAGAGGAACAAGAGCTGGGCAACGCTGCCAAAGAGCGAAGAGTTGTAAATCAGTATGGGAACAACCACACAAAGTATGGTATATTTAACCTTTCATCACACATACAGTACTATCCTCCCAACAGATTTCACTCCTAGCTAAGGGTCTCTTTCACCATTATCAGACCTGTCTAAGACATGCAAATGAGCACACAGTAATATTTCCATTTGCTATATGCTTTACTGTGGAGGGTTCTTGTCACTTTTTTACCCACCATAACTTAACTAAGTGTGGTGTATATACACATATACATATACATACACGGGAGGAACTTGGTATTTTTATGCCCGTGAGCAAGTACCACCAAATGCAACCCCCAACTGATGGTTGAAATTCAAGGGGCATATTCTCAAACCTCTTCCATGCGATTTGACCCGGAAGCCCCATTGAAATGAATGGGGCATCCGGGTCAGATTGACGAAATGGCAAACTTGGAACTCTGAAAATATGCCCCAAACACAACAATAAACAGAGTTCTGCATCCCCTATCAAGCTGCGCACGGAACAGTCGCTCGCCCAGCCCTAGATACACCTCTGTATATATATATGTAGCACCTTTTCCCCCACCCTAAGTGAGATCATATAGCTACCAGTGTATTCTGGTGCAGTGCATACCTGTGAGGTTGAACAGAAGGCCCTTGTCATGCTGTGCCCACAACAAACTAGACGAGACACTCGGTACTGAGATGGGAATAGAGTAAACACCACCGACAGGCACGGGGATCCGGTCTGGAGTGTGCGTAGTTGAACACGCCGGGTCAGGAGCGGAGAGAGTAGAGTCGTCGTAATACTTGCCAAGGTGAGGGTAGGAGAAGTCCGGAACGTTGGAGGTACTAGTCGCTGGGGTCGGTGCAGGAGAAGGTAGAATGGTCGAGGTCCGAGAGCCGAGTTCAGGATAGGAGAGTTGCGGAGGGTCGAGGATAGACAAGGTCGGGGTTCCAGAGAAGCGGTGGTCCAAAAGCAAGCCAAGGTCGGTACACGGGAGATCAAGCAAGACAAGGCAGGATAACTAGGAGACAAGGAAGGTAAGCACAGGAACAGGAAGCTTATGCTCAGCCGATGTGCCTGTGGCGCTGCTGAGCCTAAATAGGCGAGACCGTCCAATCCGAGAAGGAGGCGGGCCTGAGGAGTGTCAGTGCGGAGCCTGTCATAGGCTAAGGTAAGGAAGCCCAGTGGGGGTGCTGAGGGCAATCAGTGCCTGTTGCCACGGCGCTCGGGTGCATGGTGTGCGTGTCACGCACGTGCGCCACACACAGAGGGTGCACGACGCGATCCGGAGGCGGGAACTCCCGATGGGACCCCCGCGTGCGCCTGCGTGAGGACACCGTCCGGCACGAGGAGGAGCCGTGCGCATGCGCGGAGGAAGCGGGAGTATGCGTGAGACCGCGCAAGTCCAGGACCCCAGCAGAGGCCGTCGGAGCAGGTAGGAGAACCATGCGCCTGCGAGTGACGGCGCGCGGCACCTGGCGAGTGACAGTACCCCCCTTCAGGAGCGACCTCCGGGCGACTCTGGTAAGGCTTGAGGGGAAACTTCTGGTGGAACCTTTTGAGAAGAACAGGAGCATGGATGTGATGGTGTGGGATCCAAGATCATTCCTCAGGTCCGTATCCCTTCCAGTGCACCAGATATTGTAGATTTCTTCTAGAAATTCTTGAATCAAGAATGGACTGGATCTCGTATTCTTGTTGACCGTGTACGAGTCGCGGGGGTGGAGCAGAGGAAGAAGGATCTGGGAAACGAGTACTCTGGAATGCAGGTTTTAGGAGTGATACGTGGAAGACGGAAGGAATCTTCATAGCGGGTGGGAGTTGTAGGCGGAAAGCTACCGGGTTGATATTTTCCAGAATGGGATAAGGCCCCAGGTATCTGGGTGCTAACTTGAGAGTGGGCACTTTGAGCCGAATATTCTTTGATGAAAGCCATATCCTTGGGGTTTGTTACGGGGCGTCTTGTTGCAGGAGCAAGTCAGACATACTTTGACGAATTCTTTTACGTCTGAATTAATCCTGGGCCACCAGAAGGTTCGAGTGATAAGGTCGGATGTTCCCTTGGCCCCTGGGTGTCCGGCGGATCTGGCAGAGTGATCCCATTCCAGAATCCTTTTGCGGAAGCGAGGTGCAGCGAAGAGATGACCGTCAGGAACCTCTAGACCCTCCGGGATGTTGGCCTGATCTGTGAGAATTTTGTCCAGCACGTCAAAGGTGTTAGCAGCAAGAATGTATTTAGCTGGAAGGATGGTCTCCAATTTAACCTCCGGCTTATCCTCAACAATGAACTAGCGGGAAAGTGCGTCGGCCTTCAGATTTTTTGATCCTGGTATAAACGAAAATATATAATTAAAGCAGGAAAAAAAAAGTGACCATCTGGCATGACGAGCTCCTAGACGCTGGGCAGTCTCAATATAAAGAAGTTTTTTATGATCTGTAAGGATGGTAATAGCAGTCTCCGTACCTTCAAGCAAGTGTCTCCACTCCTCCAGAGCGAGCTTGATGGCTAATAACTCGCGGTTACCAACGTCATAGTTCTGTTGGGCCGTGGAAAATTTCTTCGAAAAGAATGTGCAGGGGTGAAGTCTGGCCTGGGGAGACTTCCTCTCGTATAAGATGGCTCCAGCTCCAATGTCTGAGGCGTCCACTTCAAGGGTAAATGGGAGACTGGTGTCTGGATGACAGGATGGGTGCCGAGACGAAGGACTCCTAAAGGAGTTTGAAGGATCGAGTGGCTGTAGAAGGCCAAGAGGTAGTATCTGCCCCCTTTTTCCTAAAGGGGACAATGGGAGGCACAATGGACGAGAAGTTCCTGATAAATCTCCTGTAATAGTTGGCAAAGCCCAGGAATCTTTGAATGGCCTTGAGAGAGGTAGGAAGGGGCCAATCCAAGACCGCTTTAAGTTTGGCGGGGTCCATGGAGAAACCGGCGTCCGAGACAATGTTACCCAGAAATGATGTGGAAGTTCGGTGAAATTGGCATATCTCCAATTTGGCATACAAGTGGTTCTTGCGGAGGCATATTAGTACCTGCTTGACATGGTTGATGTGCTCCGGGAGTGATTTGGAAAAGATTAGAATATCGTCGAGATATACGATCAAGAAGTGGTTGAGAAGGTCTCTGAAAATCTCGTTTACAAAATCTTGAAAAACCGCTGGAGCATGGCAGAGGCCGAATGGCATGACCAGGTACTCGTAGTGGCCGTCTCGCGTGTTGAATGCCGTTTTCCACTCGTCGCCCTGCCGGATCCTCACCAAGTTATAGGCGCCCCGTAGATCTAGTTTGGTGAATATTATCGCTCCCTGTAGGCGGTCAAAAAGTTCCGAGATTAGTGGTAGGGGATACCGATTCTTGAGGGTAATTTTGTTCAAGCCTCTATAGTCGATGCAAGAGAGGAGGGTACCATCCTTCTTTTTTACAAAAAAGAATCCCGCTCCGGCAGGGGAAGAAGACTTGCGTATGAACCCCTTTTTTAGATTCTCCTGTATGTAGTCTGACATGGCTCTGGTCTCCGGGAGTGAAAGTGCGTAGGATCTCCCTCTGGGAAGAGTGGAACCGAGCAGAAGGTCGATAGGACAATCAAAGGATCAGTGTGGGGGTAATGCTTCGGATTTGGCTTTGTCAAAGACGTCACGGGAATTCAGGTAGACCTCAGGTAAGGAGGGCTGCTCCACTATGGGTGTCGTCAGACTGCACATTTGTTGCACCGAGGGAGCACAGGACGAGGCACACTGGGGGTTCCAAGTGACGGGCCTATCGTCGGTCTAGTTGATGAGAGGATTATGGCGTTGAAGCGATGGAAGCCGCAGAATAACTTCTACAGAAGGCGTGTGGATGACGTCGAGTGAAATCCTCTCCATGTGGGTACCGTCAATCGAGAGAGACAGTTCAATGGTCTGAAGGACAATAAAAGCTGGTTGGAGTGGCCTTCTGTCGATGGCCTCTAACCCCACGGGGTTCTTCCTCTTGATGAGGGGAATTTTGTTCTTCTGGGCGAATACGTGGTCTACAAAGTTGCATCCGGAGTCGATGTAGGCCACGGCTGGGATGCAAAAAGTCTCGGTACTAAGGGAAACGGGAATCAGGATCCTACTGGGGAGGATCTTTTCTTTTTTAATGGGGAAGCGAGAGAGTGTTGGAGCTGGCATTTCCTGACATGAGGGGACAGCGAAGGTCCTGGTGACACGGGTTGCCACAGTAGAGGCAGAGTCCGGCGGAGCTGTTTCTCGGCAGGAGATAGCTTATTCCCTCCTAGTTGCATGGGCTCCGGGGCATCTGAGGTAAGGGGTTCTGGAGAGGGAAGACGGAAGGCGTGCGGTCTGATAGGAAGCTGTCAGTGTCGTGAACGTTCTGCTCTTCGCTCCTGGAGGCGCTGATCCACGCGAATACAAAGCTCAATGAGCTCCTCCAATTCGGATGGTCGTTCTTGAGCAGCAAGTTCGTCCTTGAGCGTCTCCGAGAGACCTTGCCAAAAGGCAGAGGACAGAGCCTCGTTATTCCAGACCGTCTCAGAAGCAATGGTGCGAAATTCCAGGACATACCTGGCCACTGGGCGGCTCCCTTGGGTGATGTGAAAGAGGGAAGAGGCAGCCATCACTCTACGCCCAGGGGTGTTGAAGACACAATGAAATTCCTTGGCGAATCATCCGATATCCTGTGTGAGGTCGGTCCTCTGCTCCCAGATGGGGGAAGCCCACGCCGAGGCATCACCTGTAAGTAGGGAGACAATGTATGCTATTTTGGATCTTGAAGTAGGGAAGCGAGAGGGTGTCATCTCGAATTGGATGAAGCATTGGTTTAAGAACCCGTGACAATCCAAGGGATCTCCAGAAAATCGGTTGGGTGCCGGGAGTCGGGGTTCCGAAGATGAAGCTCCTACTGGTGGTTCAGCGGGAGGAGTCAAGGGAGTGGGGGCGGAAATGTTTTGCACCTGTACCGTAAGGGATCGAAGATCCTGCTGTAGTGAATCCATGCGGCGGCTGGACTGATTAAAAAATTTCTCCAGTTTGGAAAACACGGTGGCATGTGACGCCAAGATGTTTCCCACCTCAGAGGGGTCTATGTCTGTGGGGCTGAGCATACTGTCACGCTGTGCCCACCACAAACTAGACGAGACCCTCGGTACTGAGGTGGGAATAGAGTAAACACCACCGAGAGGCATGGGGATCTGGTCTGGAGTGTGCGTAGTTGAACACGCCGGGTCAGGAGCGGAGAGAGTAGAGTTATCGTAATACTTGTCAAGGTGAGGGTAGGAGAAGTCCGGAACGTTGGAGGTACTAGTCGCTGGGGTCGGTGCAGGAGAAGGTAGAATGGTCGAGGTCCGAGAGCCGAGTACAGGATAGGAGAGTTTCAGAGGGTCGAGGATAGCCAAGGTCGGGGTTCCAGAGAAGCGGTGGTCCAAAAGCAAGCCAAGGTCGATACACGGGAGATCAAGCAGGACAAGGCAGGATAACTAGGAGACAAGGGAGGTGAGCACAGGAACCTTATGCTTAGCCGATGTGCCTGTGGCACTGCTGAGCCTAAATAGGTGAGACGGTCCAATCCGAGAAGGCGGGCCCGAGGAGTGCAGTGCGGAGCCTGTCATAGGCTAAGGAAGCCAGGTGGGGGTGCTGAGGGCAATCAGTGCCTGTTGCCACAGCGCTCGGGTGCGTGGTGCGCGCGTCCTGCGCGTGCGCCGTGCACAGAAGGTGCACGCCGCGATCAGGAGGCGGGAACTCCCGCTTTGACCCCCGCCCGCGTGCGCCTGCGTGAGGACGCCGTCCGGCGCGAGGAGCCGTGCGCATACACGGAGGAAGCGGGAGTCCAGGACCCCAGCAGCGGCCGTCGGAGCAGATAGGAGAACCGTGCGCCTGCGAGTGACGGTGCGCAGCACCTGGCTCCTGACAGCCCTGAGAACTCCGCGATGGTATGGGGAGACATCAGGTCAGGCTCTCAATACTGATCATTCGTAGCGCAGCGCCTCCAGCCAGTGAGGATCTTGGTGCAGCCAGGATAGTCCACACTGGCAACTCAGATAGTGTTCCATTGATACAGGCCACAACAGATGTATACAACCGGATCTTTTTTGGCATTATTCTGGTTACAGCATAGATGTTCCTGCAGCAGACCCACCAGGCTTGAGGCCCTGCAGGCCCCTCCTCAGCTCCCTTTACTCCCTGATGGGATAAGGGGTAAACACATCCACTCTACTGGGGGAGGGAAGGAACCTAATGGCTTCTGGGACAGTGTCAGCTTATGAACCCCAGGGGAGGGGCTTGCGCTGCCCCATAGCAGGGCAGTGACCCAGCCAGTATCCTCCCCAGGGATGACACTCTCTGGTTGTTGTGAGGCCAGCCCCTGGATACAGCAATAGTGTATCCAGGCTGCAACAGCAAGCTAGGCCTCCATGAGAGAGCTTATCCCCCACATTGCCTGTGTCTAACAGGACTTATACTGTTAGGGCCAAAGGAAAGATAATAGCCAGAGGCCTAGGCTAGATACACACACACACACACACAAACACACACACACACACACACACACACACACATATATATATATTAGGGCCGGCTTGATGGCCGTGCCACCTAGCCCCACGCTCTTCCCCATAATATTTAGACTGTGATTGCCGGGGGAAAGCGAGGGGCCTCTGTAAGTGCTGGCATCTCCTCCTGCTAACATGTGACAATACGTCGCCATGATAATACGACATCACATGAAGAGGTCATGTGGTCATCACCAGATGATGCTAGAAAAGAGTGAAAAAACAGGCGCTACTTCGTGGATAAAATGAATAGGAAAAGTGGTACAGATAGAGTTAATATTCTAACCCCTTGCTCAAACCTCACTGGTGGGACCTGTGTCACGGGTTCCAAGGGTTAAGTATTGCTCAAAAACAGAAAGTGAATCCCTGCGCTTCTCCCATAGGGATAGCAATCAATGGGGAATATATATATATATGTATGGTGTAAATACCTATAAGAAAAAAGGAGACTTTTGGTATACATCCTTTGATCAAATAATGCCAAGCCTGCTAACCACGTCAAGGTAAGTCTCTTTAGCAGGTCCCTACGCTAAATGCATACTAGTGTTATGTGAAATAAGCCCAGAATGGGTTAAAATATCAAAGCATATGCTTGTATAACCTAGTGCAATTAAAAATTGGTATATACCAATACAGATACTCACATGTAAGTGAAGTGGAATAAGGGGACCTTGCAAGGAGATTATATACCTAGAAGAGGAGGGGCTGGCCTGCCACAAACTGCTCAATAAGCAGTTGCAGGTGATTGGCTAAATATATTCAATTACACCATAGTAGTGTTGCCCTCTAGGAGCGTGCTGCAAAGGATTAAAATCGGCCCAACAAATAATGTAAAACAAATATAATCACTGCGCTTCTCCATGTAAAGAGCATGCAGCTAGTGAAGGAAATGGCCATACAAATGTGCAAAACAGAAAGTGAATCCCTGCGCTTCTCCCATAGGGATAGCAATCAATGGGGAATATATATATATATGTATGGTGTAAATACCTATAAGAAAAAAGCCGAGACACAGTTTGGTAGCTGAGGCGAAACGCGTAGAGTTGTACCAGTGGACCAATTTTGGTCTTGGAGACGATCCGTAGAAGCAGCTCCGAATGCAGTGACGTCACATCTTGCAGACGGGCGCGCAGAAGGAAGCTCCGGTCCAGGACGCAGAGCTGTGGAAGCCAGCAGACTGACCTGTAGGAGGCGGTGAGCTGTTTCGGGAGACCCTCCATTCACATATTGTGATATATGCTTTTAACCTTTGTGCAAATTGTAAGTGCGCATTTTTATTGTGTTTTTTCAAATATAAACTATCATATTGATCGCACTATGTAGTTTTCTCCCTCTCTCTATACATACACTGCCGACGGAGAATCGCTAGGGGGGTACAACTCATAGACATCTTCAAGGGTGGCAACCCAATTTGCCAACTGCTTAATATATCATCTTGCTCCTGTGAGTAGATCAACCATAAGAGCCAAGACATTGCTTTTATATCCATACAATACCAGACGTCTGCACTTATATTGTATACTTTGTTCTCTTATCTCCCCATATGCTCCCCCTGGATGTTTTGAGCAATACATCACCAGATGATGTCACTTCCTGGATGTTCAGACAGATCCCGTATAGTGGTGGATCGACAAGTGCTGAAGAAGATGATATATATACAGTATATCTATATGTAAAAATGGATTTCAGGCAAAATGTGACACGGAGAGAGAGAGAGAAGAGAGAGACATTATTAAAAGTATTCACCATTTACTGCCATTGAATATTTGATGAAGATTTCCAGGCACAGGCTCAGACAGTCCTGGGTCTATAACTCCCATCTCACAAAGTATAGTTTTTGTATGAGAACCAGGAATTAGCTGCATACACTTAGCTGTTAAGGCCACATGAATGAGATTGCAGAGTTATATGTAACCCTGTTTCCCCCACCCAAACTCACATAGGGTCTCCTAGGGGAAATGCTACTCTGGTTACATGGCTTTGTGTGGTGCATAACAGCTGGTAACAGGGGGCCCTGGGTCTCCCGCATGGTGGTAAAGGGGAATAACAGGACAGGCTTCTGGGGTATTGCCCGAATTCTACTCACAGGTGAAGCGCCTCCATCTCGTGCAGCCCCCAGCTGTATGGGATGAAGTCTCTGCAGAAGAATAACGTCTCCCTCCTCCCAATAGACTTCACTCTTAGGCAGGAGGAATTATAAAACTCAGGATGCTTTACTTGCTTGCTCTTCCTCAGCAGCCACAGATGACAGCAATAGAAGGGTCTTCACCCTCAGGATGTCCCTGGACACACACCCAGCCAAAGGGCACCGAGAGCGGTTCTTGCTCTTCCCCCATCCCGTTGTGGGATAGGAGGTATGGTTCCCCACCTCTCCCCGGAGGGAGGGCCTCAAGCCTGCCAGAGCCCTGACAGATTAGTACGATGAACCTGTCTCTCTCAAAGGTAGAGACCAACTGACTAAACCAGGAAGTGCAACTCACTAAAACAGTTCCAGTGAGAACCAGCCCTCTGTCACTGATTGGACAGCAGGCCTGATTGCCCACCTTCTCTGACTCACTGAGCTGCATGTGTGGGGAAAACCCATGATTATTCCTGGCAACCTACTCTTACTAGGCTTTACTGCCAGGAGGAGGACAAAATAATAGCCCAAAACTACCCAGGGCCATACATGTAATTTAGAGGAGACCTGATATCAATAGATTCATGTTTGAACTTTTAGCAAGCAAATTTTCATGTCTGACAAAAAAAGACTAATACAAATTCCAACATTAGGCCGCTGCCAAACCAAATATGGCAGACTTCTGTCATCTTGAGCTACCGGTCTCTTTCACTATTGTAAATGTCCTGGCTGTTAATGAGCAAATCCTTCCATTCCTTTCTGTGTAGGGTTGTGTCTTAAAATATTGACATTTATTGAAACAATAATTTTTGACATTATTCATATATTCTTACGTATGACGGAAACTGTTGCAAATTGAAACCACGATATTTTACTCTAGCAAAACGAAATGAGAGTATTACATTTTTTTTGTTCCATTTTTACAATATACACTAGGACCAGTAGAACTTTATGGTAGAAGTATAATTATATTTGAGATGACAGTGTTCTTGCAAATTAACAGGTCTTGCAAACTACTGAAAAATTGCAAAATAAAATAATATAAACAAATTAAAAAAAAATTATTTGACAACATGGCATATTACCTCTCGTGAAAGAACCTCAAAGTTAGTCATTACAAAGATAATACACAAGATGATGCCATCAAACCATTCCTGATCATATGCGGTATATGTTAATGTTATTTTAAAATGGTAACTTATTGTTATAAAATACGTCAAATATTGCATTAAAAAAAAAAGAATTAAAAAACAACATAATAAACATGTGACAACAAAATTAAAACTAATACACAAATAAAAGCGCTGTGACCTAACTAAACACCAAATGTGATAATGTGCTGTACTGTATAAGTGTTTGTGATAAGATGACCAAAAGTTGGGCCAAACGAATTAAATTAAAGTGATTCATTGATCCCTTAGTGGAAGAAAATCAAATAATTCAGCTGCCAAGAGGGTGAAGCATACAAGTGCTCTCTATTGTACTAGTCAGAAATACATGAATACAAAATTAATATATCCTCGGCGCTTAGAGAAAGAAATACCACTTATCAGTCCAAATGTCATTTGGCTGTTTGAACCCCTGAGGAAGTGACAGGTGTGCCACAAAACTAGTTGGGCGGAGCTTAACAGTGCTGACATCAGGTGTAGCAGTCGCACGCAAGAGACAGTGACATCATTTGGGAAGCGCCCATCCACCTGCGGCCACGGTGAGAGAGACGCTGAACCTGCACTGTTGTGAGCTGTGCTTCTGTATGCAAGTGGCGGGCGGCACATTGTAACTATACGGTTAGGAGGGATACATTGTAAGTGTATCTCACCTTCTTTTTTAAATTGTTTTAGTAAAGTGTGTGGCTATATTGCACTATTGTTGCTCTTTTCTTTCTGGGTACATTTACGGTGGATGTTCTATTGATTCTGAGCACTAAGAAAGTGTGGAGTTCAGCGTCTTAGAAGATTCCAAACACCACGTGAGGTCCATGGAGAAAAATCCTGGAATTAAAACACAGATTCTCTCCCCTGAATGTACCAAAAACCATCTTGTAAGTAGGCAATTTATTTTCCTGCTTGAATATACCAACAACAAGCCCAAGTGCTGCGCAATGTTCTGCTGTTTTTTTTCTTCTTCTATAATCGGAGGATAAATAATTGCTGCTGAAATCTCCCAAGGAACCCTACCAATGTGGACCTTGCTGGGTTAATCCACATTGTTGGGACATTGCTTTTGGACAGCCAAGTGACATTTGGACTGATAAGTGGTGTTTCTTTATCTAAGCTCCGAGGATATAGTAATTTTGTATTCAACATAATAAACATAATTGTTTTCCTTAGAAATATTTAAGTATCCCCCCAGAAATGCGTTTAACTCCTATAATGTTAGTATCTTACCTTCTGAAAATGTCCTGCTCTTGAAAGTTTTTTTTTGTGTTAAACATCATGATTTTCTTAATCCATAGCTTCTGTGTTTACCATGGTAACCTTTACACTGCACTTGGCTCTGGGGAGAGCTCTATTTTAATCTCCCAGAGACTTAGGCCTTGGACATGGTCAAAAAGACCGTGCTGAGGCGCGCTGAGGGGAAACATTATCCCTATCAGCGCGGCTTTAGACGGCGCTTCTGCAGGCGTGCGGAGGCGTGTGGAATTTCAGCCGACAGATCAATATTACTTTTCCCGCTGAGGGAAGCGCAGGGCCGGTTACGTGACTGCCAGAAGCCAATGGCCAATGGCAGTCCGTGACGTCGGCGCCGTGACGTGGCACCCTAGCCTCCCACCTGGCACACAAGCGCGCTCGCCGATGCTCATGCAGGGACACAAAAAATCTCCTGCTTGAGCAGGAGAGCATGAGCATCAGCGCTGCCCAGCGCTCTTCATATCACCATGTCCCAGGCCTAAGGCTGCGGCCCCGCTGGCGCTGACCGCGCTCATGCTTGAGAGCGGTGATGTCACCAGCTCTCCAAGCATGAGCGCCAGGTGTCCTGGGTATTTTGCAAGCACGCGCGGGGGGCATTGGGGGCATGTTGAGCGCGCTTCAATCCTTTTTTTGTCTCTCCAAGCAGCAAGCTTGGGAGAGCGTGCGTGCCCTCACGCACCGCGTGAGCGGGGACGGGAAATTTAATTTGGAACTAAACTCGGCAAGCGACGCATGCTCAGCGCTAGCGTGGACTCAACCTTAACCTTTTCAAATGCTTTTATCTGCCAAATAGATTTATACGAGTGTATCTGGAGAGGTACACAAAAAGAGTGCCTTTGTAGGCGCACCGCAGACCGTTATAGAATAAATGTGGTCAGGGGTGAAAAATAAAAGTGTATGGTGCAATGTATTCGTATTTTTATTTCAAACAAGGAAGGTATGATAAAAACAGTATATATTTATTCTACTTAATATACTGTGTTAAAATAGACCATAAACAGGTCTAGAGAGTCTACTGTAGGTCCCCAGTAGGCATAAGTATCAGGTGGTACTAGCTTCTGCTGAGTTATAGTGAATCACTGTAGTGACTATGAAATGATTCATGCATCTATATTCGTTCAAAGGTAGTATGGAGCACAAGGTAAGTACTCATCAGTAAAATGGATATCTGTTGATGTTGGATCTAAATCCCCATTCTAACCTCTAAATGGCTCAAAAAACCCAGATGGGATGAAAGTGTGTGGATAGACACTGTGGTTATGAGGGTACAGTGAAATGGGCACTGTTGTTAACGTATGCACTCATGGTCATCCACATGTTACTGGGGTTCACTGCGCCTGTCTGATGGCACGTTTAGGGGTTATTGGCTACCCACTGAGTCTGGCAAGGTCGGTATGATTTGTTTATAGAGTGGTGTTGCCAAACAGAGCTTCATATAGAGGAGGGGGTGGGTATGAGGGTATGATGTAGTTCGAGGTGTGGTCTAGGAATAAAGTGTACTTTAAACACCTCTTAAAAAGGAAGTATATTAGTATCCTCTTGTGTCAATTTAATGTATTTGACAGGTTAATTTGTTGAAACCCACACACAAACTGCTTTGACGTTAATGCTGTTCTCATATGCACAGATCAATATTTCGGTTAGGGATTCTAACTGCGCATGCGTCAAATTCGCTGTGAGTTGCCAGGTGTATCGTGAGACTCTGATGGTCTCTATAGGAAGCAACTGGTGCTGCTTGAGGCACTCGAAGGTGAGTATAGTTTGAACTTTGAAGTTAATGCTGTTCTCACATGCTCAGATCAATGTTTTAGTTAGGGGTTCTGACTGCGCATGCGTCAACTTCACTGTGAGTTGACGGGTGTATATTGAGACTCTGATGGTCTCTAAAGAGAGCAAATGGTACTGCTTGTGGCACTTGATGGTGAGTATGGTTTGAACAATGTCGTGCCAGAGAGTGTTGTCGGGTTCCTATTGGGAAGAGGGGGACCAAGTTTAGTTGCAGAGTCTAAATGGACCCTGCTTAGTGGTCCGTACTTTGCGGTGAAGTGCAAGGGCTATTAGTCATGTGTCTCCTAGTGCCCCTTGATAGAAAGCAACTAGTGCTGCTTGTGGCACTCTAAGGTGTTCTCATATGTTCAGATCACTGTTTTAGTTTAGGGATTCTGACTGCGCATGCGTCAGCTTCACTGTGAGTTGACGGGTGTATATTGAGACTCTGATGGTCTCTATAGAGAGCAAATGGTACTGCTTGTGGCACTTGATGGAGAGTATGGTTTGAACAATGTCGTGCCAGAGAGTGTTACCAGTTTTCTATTGGGAAGGGGGGGGCCAAGTTTGGTTGCAGAGTCTAAATGGACCCTGCTTAATGGTCCGTACTTTGCGGTGAAGTGCACGGGCTATTAGTCATGTGTCTCCTAGTGCCCCTTGATAAGTATCCACGGACCCCGTGTACAGGTACTTGTGTTCAAGATCCGAACCTTAGTAGGTGAGTGAAGATACTGTTAGTGGCTAAGGTGATTAGCCATCATACTCCGTACTCCCTTGATTGCCATGCTGGTTGCGTCTATTTAATTTCTTGCAGCTAGGCAGTGTTATATATCAGGGGGTACGTGCGGGGCCCCGTTGACAGCAGGATAGATGTATTGCTGGAGTGGGTCAATCACCGGGCATATCAGGGAGCATCGGGGAGTACAGACAGGGCTCCCATTAGAACCGGAGCAGGTAAATGTGTGGGTTAGTATGTAGAGCAGTGACCGGGGGCAGTTCCAGGTGATGTTCTGGATTCCCACTCGGTGTTGCTCCAGTACTAAAGCTGAGGATACAAGGAGTAAAAATAATCCGTTTGCGGTTTAGCAAAGTGTATAATGATCATAAAGTAGCCCTGCCTAGGGCAGGGCAGACACCTCTTTAAATGGGTGTATCAAGTAATAGATGCATACGAAAAGTGGAATGCTGAATTAGCAATGTTACAGTGAGTCAACAAAGTTTGCAGCTACAGGGAATTGTGAGTAGACTTTATCGGCAAAGACCTGACATGCTGCATGTTTCGTAGCTTCTCTGCGACTTCTTCCGGAAGAAGAAGCAGCTGCTTCCGCATGCGTGCAGAGGCTCAGGTATTTTGAGGAGACAGGCTTGCTTGAATTTCGGCGCTGAGGGGAGCGGAGGAGCGGTTACGTGACCGAAAACAGCCAATGGGAGCGAGGGACTAGCCCCGCCTCCCGCCATGCCTCCGCCCCGCCCCCAAAGCGTGCTCACTGCCTCGCCTGCCAGGACGCAAAAAAGCTCCTACTTGAGCAGACGAGGCAGAGCAGGAGCGCGGATCAGCGAGGCCCGGGGCCTAAAACAGCATTTGAAAGGGCATGAAGAGAACTCTTAAAGTAAAAGAAAATGCCCCACAAAAATGGTGATCAGAGCAGGCTGTTGCTTTAACCCCTTTGGTGCTGGTTGCCAGTACCATATTGCTTGGCAATGCATAGTTGGCTTCTCTGGAGCAAAGAGCATTAAGTACTTTTAATGATCCGATTATTCTTTTACATTTCATCTATTAAACATAGCCCGGCGGATATGTCAAATCGCACTCATTTTTAGCATAAGTTCATAGCATAACACAGACTTCAATGCAGTCTCACTGATAAAAAAAGAAAAATCAAGCTAAACTTTTACATTAAAATGCTATTTATCTTTGCTCAGAACCTACAAACCTCCCTGGTTTTGATCCTGAGTGTTGACACCTCTCCCACTGTCTATAGCTCAGTGACATCAACCTCCAAGGCAGAAATCAGTGAGAGTAGGGGTAGAGGACTTAACACAAAACATGTTCATGCGACAATGCTGCCTTTTATCAGTGAGACGCCACTGGTATGTACAATGATGAGAAACACCAGTTAAAGGGTTCGGGCTTTATGGCTTTCAAAGACACGGCGTATATACAACACATACCATTGTAACATACAAAACTATGAGGATCACAATTATCTAGTCACGTTTGTGCACACATGGTGCACTCAATAAAGTTTTTTTCCGAGGCCTCCGCTCGTGGCAGGGAGCACAGCGCCGCATACGGGTTCTCGGAGGGCTCTCCCCACAGAGCTTCGCGCGCTGGGGAAAGAGCGTCTCCGACAGGTTGACCATAGAGCGCTCCCTTCGGCGGTGACTGTCGGTGAGTGGTTGTGTTTCCTGTGTTGGGGGGGTGACGTGTTTCCGGTTCGGCAGAGATGGCGTTGGAGACGGTACCGAAAGATTTGAGGCACTTGAGAGCGTGTCTGTTGTGCTCCTTGGTGAAGGTGAGGAGTATATGTGCATCATGCACGTGCCTATATATATATATATATATACATATATACACATACACACACACTATCTATATATATATATATATATATATATATATATTTTTATATATATATATATATATATATCCCAAACCAAGGCTTAGAATAAAAGAAGCAGCACATCCCAGTTAAGTGGAGAAAAAAAGGTTTATATAGCAAAAATCAAGAGGTTTTGGTCCCTTACATCAGGACCATAGTCAGACTGGTAAAGGCACCATCCTGATGAAAGGGACTGAAGCGTTTTTTACTCCCTTTTTTTTTTTTTGCGCTTTATAAACCTCTCGCTTCCCTGTGATTTGCTGCTGCTTTCATTCTAAATCATGGTTTTGGTAATGTATATTTTTAGATTACAATTATGAAGCGTCCACTTGCCATTATATGCCAATGCAGTATATGTATAATATATATATATATATAGGCATACCCCGCTTTAAGGACACTCACTTTAAGTACACTCGCGAGTAAGTACATATCGCCCAATAGGAAAACGGCAGCTCACGCATGCGCCTGTCATCACGTCCTGAACAGCAATACCAGCTCCCTACCTGTACCGAAGCTGTGTGCAAGTAGGGAGACTATAGAGCCTGTTACAAATGCGTTATTTACATCAGTTATGCACGTGTATGACGATTGCAGTACCGTACATGCATCGATAAGTGGGAAAAGGTAGTGCTTCACTTTAAGTACATTTTCGCTTTACATACATGCTCCGGTCCCATTGCGTACGTTAATGCGGGGTATGCCTGTGTGTATATATATATATATATATATATATATATATATATATATATATATATATATATATATATATATATATATATACAGTGGTTGACAAATCACCAAAAAATCTACTCGCCACCTAGTACCAAACGTGTGCTGCTTGGGCCAATATTTACTCGCCCGGGGGTTAAATCCACTCGCCCGGGGCGAGCAAATGTATAGGTTTGTCGAACACTGTATATATATACACACACACACACACCTACACACACACCTCCCCCAACCAAAAACTGAAGGAAGATACAGCACAAGTATTTTGTGAAAATATATATTATTGCCCAAGGGAAACACCAATATATCGATTGTGTACACGGGGACACCAAAAATATTTATGCCTAACAGCCAGAAGACTGAAAAAGATTTCTGTATTTGATAAACCATGTTTGGGATCTGAAATAAGTTTTAAACCCCATTTGGATTACTACTTTTATTCAAGGGATTCATTGGTTCTGGTGGGTTAACTGTAGGGGTAGCCACAGTCAGGGTGGAAGACAAATTTCCCGGGGCCCAGGACTAGTTACTCCCCTCCCCTGTGCTGACAGTCCTGCGAGCCCCCCACTTCACACCTCACTAGCCCCCCTTTATTTTCGCCCTATCTTCCCATGTATTGCTCTCCTCTCCGTCTCACTCTTACCCCCTTTCTTTCTCCCTCACCGCGTCTCTCCTGTCACTCTCCCCCCCTCCATCCATCAATTAACTCACTCAATCCCCTCTCCTCACACTCATTCCCCCCACCACGCCACAAAATACAAAAAACACGCCAAATACAAAAAACCTTCCCACCCCCAAATACATACAATCCCCCCAAATACATACAAAAATACCCACCCCCAAATACATACAAATAAACCCTCACACCCACATACATACAAACCCCCACATACATGTAAACCACGACCCCCCCCCCTCATATGCCGGTGTGCATCACAGAGAGGCCCGGTGTGGTACAGTGTAGGAGGCAGGCCAGCAGCTGGGGAAATGCCCTGCGGCAACAAGAGGCCTGACCACCGCCGACTGGGCATTAAATCGCAGCTACCACAATTGTGTGGTCAGGTTAATGGAGCTTGTTTGCACTACGAGATTATTTTAAAATAACGTTTTCTTATTCAATATAATCTAGAGGATTCCAAAAGTACTATTTATACGACCTGTAATATGCACAAGATCACATATATATTTTTTTTTCAGTATTTATTGTGTTTGCAATTTTTCTGTTTTTCTGACACCTTTCAAGTTCACTATACAGCCACAAAATGGCTGTCAAATGCAACTAAGCAGATGCCCACAATTGTGGTGGTGATGACTGAATGTGTGAAAAATCAGATGAATTCTAATAATTCTATCATTAAAACATTACTAGCACAAATGTGAGGGGCTATGCCTGAATGGGTTAAGAAAAGGATAAAATAAATATAGTCATCGTAATAACACTTTATTGTGTGATCTTCACATAATTCATCATATTGGTTCTTATGAGCGAGTGAGGTTGAAATTGGGGGGCTTGCAATTTCTTTATTACATAATGGCAATGAACAGTATCAAGATGCACCCACTAAAATATGAAATTTAGCGTGTGTGTGTGTGTGTGTGTGTGTGTGTGTGTGTGTGTGTGTGTGTGTGTGTGTGTGTGTGTGTGTGTGTGTGTGTGTGTGTGTGTGTGTGTGTGTGTGTGTGTGTTGCCGTCAAACCTGTAACCTGGCTTCTGTTATGTTTCAAATCTTATGAGAATAATCCTTTGGGTTCCAAAATAATGTTGGCCCTTATGAGCACATTCACATGCCTGAGAGGCCCACAAGCCTTTCCCCTTTATCTCTTGGCATACAACACTTGCACTGCAGCCAGGGATTCTGGGTAATGACATGCAAATGAGCACAGTGTGTCACTCACTCTTTGCTTCTTATCCATTGTAACATGGACCCCTATAAGCTTATCCCTTCCGTATTAGGCCCGTTTTATAGTGGCGGGCGCGCGCGGATTTTTAGTTGACGTCAGCCTTTCTATAGATGTGCCGTGCGCACGGCAGGGAGAGAGGAGCTGACAGACAGCGGCGAAGATGAAGACATTCATCTTTTCGTGTGTGCGTGTGTGCGTGTGTGCGTGTGTGCGTGTGTGCGTGTGTGCGTGTGTGCGTGTGTGTGATAATTGCACAAATAAAAATAAAAAAAAATTAAACTTTTTTTTTTATTTAAAAAAATCTTACTTAAGAATTAATTTCACTCACACAACATATACACACACATACAGACATATACACTTACCTGCAGCTCCCGGCACTATATACAGGAAAAGCATGCGGCACGCGCGTTCGCATAGGAATGCACGGCCGCATCCTGTATATAACAGCCCTTACACAGCTTTTACAGCACAGCCTGGGTTAAAGAAGTGCACAGCCAGTAAACCTCCTCACAGACAGCTGTTTCAACCTTATTTGCTGTTCGCTGGAGGGTCTTTGTCACTTTTTTACTCACCATAATTTGTGTCTCAGAATAATGTTTTATATATGGATGATTTTTAATTTGCCTAGAAATGTGTGACAAGATTATGGATTAGATCCAATCTTTTGTCACATTTAGGGAAAGCCATAACAGTTCCCTTAGCATTGCAGAACTGACATTGTAAATAAACGCACATTATGTGCTGTTGCTGAGATATGTATCTCTCCTAACACCGTGTCCTTCACTTTGTCCTGCAGACCATTGACCAGTTTGAGTATGACGGCTGTGACAACTGCGACGCGTACCTCCAGATGAAGGGAAATCGCGAGATGGTTTATGATTGTACAAGTTCCTCCTTCGATGGGTATGTTTTGCTACCCTACCAGTCTCTCCTCAATATTCAATTTGCTTTACAAACAACTTTGCATTTGTCCCAAAACTCGGTGTTGCCAAATAAATCATTATGGGAGTCACAGAATTTAAGTTGCAAAACATTGAAGCGCTTGTCTCTGTTTTCGGTCCATTTTCATGATTTCTTCTCATTTTCTGATACTTTTCATTATGGTAAGATACGTTTTGCATACCTACAATACATACGTATATATTTTTCATGCAGGTATAAGCCTTTTTTTGTTTTTTTGTTTTTTTTTGTTTTTTTGTTTTTTTTTGTTTTTATGAATGGAAAAAAAAACCACATCACAAGATATATTAAAACAAGCCAGCGTTACATTCCCCAGTAAACCGTGTGCTAATCCAGGGGCGCTCAACTCCTGTCCTCAGGCCCTTCTCAACAGGTCAGGTTTTCAGGATATCCCTGCTTCAGCACAGGTGGCTCAATTATGCAGTCTTCGACTGAGCCTCTGATTGAGCCACCTGTGCTGAAGCTGGGATGAGTGAGCCACCTGTCTCCATAACCCAGAGGGGACAGAACTAACTGCTTTATTTCTGCAGGATTGTGTCCATGATGAGTCCTGATGACAGCTGGGTATCCAAGTGGCAGCGGATAAGTGAGTAATTGTCCTTGAACTCATAAGATGTACTCTACCTGGCACCATAGACAATAAAAGCAGTTAATAATTAACTGGGCCTACCATGCGTGGTCAAATTATGCCAAACTCCATTTTCACTTTCTTCCCTTTGATGTTTCCTTTCTCCTGATCTCTTGCTGTTTCCACTCTTTCCCGCCCCCTCCCCCCCCAGAGAGTTTTATTGGGTTAATTGCTCCAGTCACTGCCAGGAAGAGGCTGCTTCCAGACCGTCTCTGTTCTTTAAACTTTGCCAATGGAGTAGCTCAGTATTAAGGTCACACTACTCACTGTGACCTAGGGCAAGTCCCCTTTGTCCCCCTGTGCATCGGGCCCCAGAAGTAGATTGTAAGCTCTCTGGGACAGGGGCTCATTGTGCTTGCTGAATTCTTTTATTGCAAATTCATTAGAATATAGGAAGGAATACATGTATCGACAATGTAGACCACTGTAGTCTATGTCGCTAGTGGTCTTATTCAAACAATGTATAACATCCTTGGTAACATTCACCTTTAAGATATACCAAAAAGAGAAATGAAGTATGGAAAAAAAACGGGGTGGAGGGGTGGGGTGGTCAAGGATACGGAAGGATAACATCAGTTCGCAATTGATCTTGGTATAATTAGGAACAATGCATTGAATCTATCACATGAATCGCACTCCCTGGTTTGCTGCTGTTGTAGTATAGTAATGCAGCTGGAATTTTATATCCAGGAACATGTCAGTATGGAGGGGGACGTTTTGTAATTATATTGGGAGTTTTTTAAAACAATTTTTGAAATTTTTTTTATTAAGTTATTTTTGGATACAGAAGGAAATTAGGGGAATTTTTACACAATACATGATATCGACAACCGTTTTATAAAACAGAAATCTTCATTTAATACAAACTCGTAATCTTATATATATTGGACAGACACCTGGGGAGGCAGGAAGGGAACATCAAAGGGGACACAAACACAACGGTTTTCAAGGGGGGAAAATAAGAGGTTGTAGGAAATAATAGCGTATGCCTCCAAAGCTCCACCTTGACATAAAGTCATACATCTGTCCCAAACGTCATCTCTCCTGTAATCCTATTCCTCTACCCTATGTCGCCCTTTTACAATAACGCAAACTCCGGGGTAATTAAATTGTTTAGAGGTAATCATTCGTATTTCCCCCTGTGCCTGCTGAATTCTGTGTGCAGCCCAGTGCGCATTGTTGGCACCATGTAAAAAGTATTCTTCTAGAACTGTCCCTTGAATGTTATAGCAGACCACAGGTTCTATCTACAGGATCTGTGTACCTTTTCTCCTGGAAAATGCTTCTCTTGAGGAATTTGAATCTCTCTCGCTGATTTTTTCTTTTTTTTTTTCTTCCCTATCCTTTCTGCCACGACACCATTTCTCAACTTTCCTAATTAACAATATTCACTCTTTCTTTATTTTCAGGCCTTGTGGACGGAAGATCAATTTTGTAATTGTTTCATTTTTAGGGTTCATGAGATCAGAAGTAGAGCTGTTATTTTTACATGGAAATAAACTTTAGTGGAAATAACCCATGAGCACTCATACCCAGTTTTCCTAGTTTTTACTAAAATAATGATTTCTTTGTTTTTTGTCATGTTCACCTATATTTTAATTATTTTTTCTCTTCCCATAATGGGAATATTACTGTGTGCTCATTTGCAGGTCTTAGACAGGTCTGCAACCCTGCCTTTCACCATTATCACACAGTGCTTCACTGCCGCAAAGGATTCTGGGAAATGACATGCAAATGAGCACACAGTGCCACTTTTTGCTTCAAAACCATTAACATGGTCCCCTATAATCTTAAGCTTGCTGCATTTCACAGCTTTGAGCACAGCCTGGGTTAAGATGATAATGGTGAAAGGCGGGTTTGCAGGCATGTCTAAGACATGCAAATGAGCATACAGAAATATTCCCATTGCTGTATGCTTTACTGTGGAGGGTTTTTGTCACTTTTTTACCCACCATAACTTAACTGTGTGTTTATATATATATATATATATATATATATATATATATATATATATATATATATATATATATATATATATATATATATATATATATATATATTTTTTTTTATATGCAATATCTATTGCAGCTTCTTAATGAGAATTGTTCTTATCTGCTGCCATCAGCTAATTTATGTATTTATTTTTTCATTTACTTTTTTGCCCATTCAGCTAACTTCAAACCGGGCGTGTATGCAGTGTCTGTTACAGGGCGCCTACCACAAGGTAACAGGGAAAGCAGTGGGTTTTGATGCCTGTCTGTATGTGTACTGCTGAGACATGTAGCATGGTTGCGCTTCCTGTGTTCAAGCGCATGATCTGAAGCTCCCTCTGCTTGGCCTCGTCTGATATGATGGCAAATTATCTGTGTCAAGATGTTCCAGTGCCAGACTGTAAGCTGTGTGTGCAGGGACATGTGCAAACTCAATCTTACAGCAGCATGTGTGCGTACATGTGGTGGACTGAGTGGAGCTTGGACTGGTGGTTGATCACTAGTGTACACTCAGTCAGAAGAGCTTTGTCTTTGTGCATGCTTAAGTGAAGATCCAATGTAACCGATAAAAAGTCTCACATCATGTATGCTGAAATGCCCACATTTTGTCCCAGCCTTGTTTAATCTATGTGCTGCGCCTGGATCTCTCTAAATAAAATATTCTGGCCATTATGTTCACCTCCCCAATCTTTCCATTTGGACTCGGATATGTATAGCCATCAATGCACATATCTCTGTGCAATCTTGTACAGAGAATCTGACTTGTTGCTTTTTGTGTCTTTACATGGAATCTGACACCCTTGGAAGTGCGCGTGCTTGCGTGTGCGTGCTCCCCGTGTCTAATACGTTGCAAGCTTGCTCTTGGACCCTAATGGCCGTACTCTATTGCAGGCATTGTCCGCGAGTTGAAGAGTCGAGGTGTGGTATACAAATCCAGAGACACTGCCATCAAGACGTGACTACAAGTGGGGGGCCGTAGCAGAGATTGGGTCGATGTCTGCGTCTTGTTTTCCGTTGGTTTTGTTTTCCTGTTATGTTGCTGAAGCTGTGGTTTCCCTGCTGATGGGGGAAGGGGTGTTGCCACAACACAGACAGACTTTATACATTTTGACTGTCCATCAGGCAGACACACTAGGGGAGGGTACTGGGTGGTTGTGTTTCGAGATGTTTGATTTTGGACAATAAACCTGTGCTACTGCATCCTGCTTTATGAATTATTAGTTTCGCACGCGGTTCATTCGTTTTTTTCTCACAGCGTACGTGCAAATTACAAGCATGTCAATGTCCTAATTCTGAAACTCCTCACACCTATACAACAAAGCGCTCTTAACGCCTTCCCTACCGCAGAGACGTCACTCGTCCTAGTCGATTGGTGCTTTGGAAAGGAAGTGGTTAACAGTTGCTCTGAGAGCCAAACAGAATGTAACAGGCAGAGAAAAGTGTTACTGACGGCATTAACCCTTTCAGCCAAAGGAGCGTACGATTGCGTTTGCGCGCTTAGGAATCTTGCCCAGGTTTTGCAGGGTCTTTAACCAGTTTAATGTTGGCGAGGCAGGTGGGCTCCATCACTGTGCCATTGCCTAACTCCATCCTGCAGTGCCTTATTGCAGTTTAGATCACGGTAACACAACAATCCAGCTGTGTCATTGCCTAACTCCATCCTGCAGTGCCTTATTGCAGTTTAGATCACGGTAACACAACAATCCAGCTTCTAAGACTAAGATTGATGTAAATGTGTCTTCTGCAGCAAAAGTGTTTTTTTGTTTTTTCTAGTTGTGGAACTACGTACAAATGTTTTATACAATGAGGTTCCAAAAATCAGCATTGTCTGAGTTTTGAGCTTGTCCCTATGCAAATGGTCACTGTGCTACAACTGCAAACGGAAGCTCCCAAAAGTTTCTAAAATGGTCGGGTTGCTGTGCTAAACCACGGCACTGTGGGCTGGGTTAATATCGCATGCGCCGTGCATCACCATATATGGGCAAAAGTTATGTTAGCTGCTTTCGAGCTGGCTGCCCTGAACCGGCGAGTCGCAACGAGCCTTGTCACTTCCTGTGCGGTGAAGGCAGGCGGGAGGCAGAAAGAGAAGCGGAGGTGGGGGAGGGGGCAGGAAACAACTTGTTCTACCAAGCGTACCTTTCTCCCCACCCTGTGCATCCACCACCTTATTTGGCAGCTTTGACTGTCAGCTCTTGTGGTTGTATAACCTAGTTTTCGTCTCATGCCTAAATTACCCAAATTAAATTCAATCTACCTTGTATCCCTTGCACAGGACAACATATGTTATACAGCATGTTACCTGTGCTATATACGGAGTAACTGCCCGTGGTCTACACACCAAAATACAGCTGCCATGTATGTGCCATATACACAAGTGCAGTGATATATAAAACCGGCGTTGCATACACTGCCAGTGCTGCTTATATTCCCACCATTACGTATTGAAACCTACAATGCTGCTTGCCAGTGTAATGTTACATATTGTTTGTAGTTTGCTTTCCCTGCATTGTAATTTTGTAAAGCCCTACGTACACTTTTGGCGCTGCATACAATTTCACATAAAACCTCTGCATTTCCTGTCGGAGCCATGTACGCAACTGCAGTGGGTGCACATGATGTATCTCTTCGCCAACACTGTTGAGAGCTATATACATAATTGATCATGTTCATACATATGACATGCCATAGACTTATTTAAATATAAAGCATGGGGTACACTGCTGGATCCTGAGCATAGGTCACCCACTCAACCCCCTCTGCACTCTCCTCTGCGCCCCACCCCCCTCCCTCCCTCCAGGCCTGAACTCCCAAGTGAATGCTGACCACAGCCTGCAGGGGAAGAGGCTGTATGTGGAGATAAGTTTGTATCTAGCAGTTACCCCACACAAGTGCTGACTGTCACAATACACCTCCCTCCCCCCCTGCCTGCCACACACCTCACTGCCCTGCACACAGAGCAACTCTGTCACTGAGCTTCTGTGCTGTTACAATTTCCAGAGCTGGCGTCCCATGTGTAGGATGAGAGATGTACAAAACTCGAGCTGAGTGAGCCTTCCTTTTTGAAATGGAGGAAGCTGCTAGGGAAGTTGCAAAGCAGTTTCTCCTAACCCTTGGTAACCTCTACTGCTACAGGGGAATGCAACATTGCTGGCATCAAAGGGGTTCGTAACCCTAGTTGGCATATTTGCCACCTGGTTTCTGATCGCCAGATGTCCTTGCAGACTAGGGTTTTAAAATAATGACAAACCATCAACTGGTTCAAGATGCCAACAGACCCCTACGTATTAGAAAAAAAAGAAGCTTTGGCCATTTCCTTACGTGAGCCGTAGATCAGATCAAAACCTGACATGGATAGACCGTTACTTGTAATCCGCGACCTAGAGGGAAATGCTAGTAAATTTGTATGAGTGATTATGGGAGGCTTAGGCCTACGCCTTATATGTATGTTTGTACAGTTGTGTCTATGCACCATGCTTTGCAATGGTTGTCACATGTTGGCTGCATGCCTAGAAGTACTTGGTGTGTATGCTTTGCTAGTGTGAGCTTTACCTATCACTTTAAATATCTCAATGCTGGCAAATGGAATTCATTTTGGCTGCGTCCTTACATTGTTAACTTTGAGGGTATGCATTTGTTTCACACCTACACGATATAGTAATTCACGCTAATAGCACAATATATTTTTAAAAAATAGATAATTCGGTGTCGCTACCATTAGAGGAAGGTTTTTACACCACTTCCTGTTAATTTAGTTCTAAATTTCACTGAATCTGCAGCCATCTCGGCTTTCCTATCTTCCTGGTATAGTCTTTCTGCCACACGATTTGCGACACACAGCGGTCTCTCAGACATGGTAACACATGTCGGGTTTTGGGCGGAACCTTTTCTGGTTCCTCTCTCTGTGGTTAGTGACGTGGTGCTTTGAGAGGTTAAAAGGGGAGGCTGGCCTGCCTGGGATCCTTTTTACCCATCGGTCCCTGTGCAAGACAGAGCAGAGGGAGCGCCAAGATGTGAAGGGACGGTGACAGAAGAGAACATGGAGACGCGTGCAGGTGCGTAGAAGTTAGACGCAGGCGGGGTCAACTTGGGTTTTGCTAAATTGGCATGGTTATTTATCAATGTCCGCTGGTTGCAAAACTGGTGCAATAACAAAACCACGCACCAGATTTGACAAAGAAAAAAATTTGATTATTAGAATTGAATCTTTTTCCTTTATAAATCTTGTGTTGGCTTTTTTGTGCCAGGTTTCGTTACGTTTTGCAGTTAGGCCACTTTGATCAGTAACCCTCGTAGATTGCACATGCTCTTTGATCAGATAGCCAGTTCATTGCTTCCGGTGAGTCCAAACTGCACCCAATTTACACATTTTCCATGCAAAATGACCAGATTCCTGGGCAAGAAAAAGAAAGCGCAGACCCCCTGTAGAAAGCAAGGCATGGTTAACTCCTTTGTTGCCAAGAATAACCGCCAAGATTTTCTATGACCGCAAAGGAGTAAAAAATGGGCCATAGACAAAGTTTAATTGTGTTCTTGGTCAATCCAAGCATAGTTTATACCGTGCCTTTAAAGTGGACTTAACCCCTTTGCTTCCTGTAGGGCCAAAAATGCATTGCTTCTCTGTCAGGATGACGAGACAATAGGGAAGTGAAACTTTGTTACTTCTGTGTTCCTTTTTTTTCCCCAGTCTGTCTCGTCTCCCTTCATCTTCCTCTTCTCACTTGGTCTGTTATTTAATATGCTGCATAGCCGCTTCCCCGAGCTGGAGAAGACTGTTAATCCCATTTATGATTTGGAGCCGATTTCGTCTCCAGCACGGTGAAAGAGGCTTTCCTTGAAAAGGGGCTTCGGTCTCCCGCCCTCGTGCTGCCCGTGTCTCTCTCCCCCTTGTTATGGATGTGTTGGCTTCATACTCTACTGTCTACTGAAGGTGGGACCTGTTTTTAGACCAGAGGTGGCCAACTCCAGTCTTCAAGGGCCACCAACAGGTCAGGTTTTCAGGATATCCTTGCTTCAGCACAGGTTGCTCAATCAGTGGCTCAGTCAATAACCTGTGCTGAAGCAGAGATCCTGAAAACCTGACCTTTTGGTAGCCCTTGAGGACTGGCGTTGGCTTACCCCTGTTTTAGACACACAGCCCCCATATGTGACTTGGTCACGCAAAAATCCACTAACTCCTTCTCTCCCCCCCCCCCCTCCTTCTCTCCCCCCCTCCTTCTCTCCCCCCCCCCCCCCCCCCTCCTTCTCTCCCCCCCAATCCTTCCTGTTAAACCTCTGTGCTGGAAGGGCTTGCAATACATTAATATAAACAGGTTTTATTCTTTCCTCTTAACCCCATTGTCAGCTTTATTGCATTGCCGGCCCATCCAAGACCCAACTGGTTAAACTTTGAAGACCCTGTAGTTAAAGGGGCTTTTAAATAAAATAATAATACATTTAAAAAAAGCAGCGTAACTGTGGCTGAAATGACAAGAAATGCACAATACAAATGTAGAAGAAATAATCAAACACGAGTCAATGCTCTGTGTACCTTGTTTTAAAAGGAATTGCACAGAATTTATGTTCCAAAATAGGAAGAGACAACCAATTTATTAATATAAAAAAAAAAGAGGAAAGAAATTGTTTTGAAAATGTAAAAAAGTACCGGTACCCGCAGTTTTATAACTGGGCCGGCTGAACCTGTGATACTGAGAATATTGCAGACCTGCTGCTCACGTCTCCATGAAACGCGCTGGGCACACTTAATACAGCAGTCGGGCTTTTGTCTGGTATATCCTGCTGCCCCCTTCAGCGCTCAATAGGTTAAAGTGCAACATTATAGTTTTATTCCCACTTTGGCAACCAAGTGGTTAAAAAAAAGGATTTGGTGAGACTTATCTAGCAATCCGTTATATGGGGTGTGATGATACATTTCACCAACATTTTTATATACAAATATTTTTGTTTTGTTCTTACTGAGTAATTGTGTAAATCTCCAAATATTTTACATCTATTTTTTAAACACATGGAATTGTAATTGGTCTAGATATGTTTTTAAGTTGGATGTGTGTATGTGTGTATGTGTGTATGTGTGCGTGTGTTTAACAAATACAACACAAAATAAGATTGATATTTTATCAATACGATTGATCCAACACAACATAAAATAAGATTTTCACAAATACAACACAACATAAAATAAGATTGAGTGCAAATGATACATTTGTATTCATATTTAATTTTAAAGGTTGAAAAAAAGAATAATATAAATAAATAAAATGATCATTAAAATATTTTTCAAATATATATATTTTTTTGCAGCTTTTTTTAAAACCCCTGTTGCAAAGTGCTATGAAGAGGGGGACATGCCATAATTTACAGTAGTTCCCTTAAGCTCACAATGTCTTTCTCTTAAGAAAAGCAAAACAAAAAAACCCGCTGTCCTTTTCTGTTTTCTTCTCCTACGGACCTCTCTCAGCGAGGGAGCGAAACACACAATACATAGCAATGCACTGCAGGCCTCTCTGGCAAGCAAAGCAGGGGTTAGTAGTCTTCTAATATTTGTTTATGATGTTTTTGACAGCCTTTAAACTACTTTTTTTTTTTTTTAATGCTTTCTACAGTGATCCCCATATTATGCTGCAGCACCGTGGATATATTTGGGTGTAACGGTTTGGGCAAGGTTGCCATTTGAAACAAGCAAAACTAAAAATGGCTGCCATTTCCTGTCATTAAAGTAATGGTTTAAAAGTAAAGTCTGTTAACGCAAGAGCCTGGTGCGGCAGAAAAGCAGAAGTGAAACGCGGTTTTGGCGGGAGGTGGTGATCAGACGGCTGATAGGGGGGGTTGAATTTTCGCCGAGCAACAGACTGAGGAAGGGTGTAACGGAGCGTGTCCCTCGCCCATTATGGGGCAAGTCTGCTTTGAGTTCAGCTGCACGCAGATCAGGAAGTTTAAAACCGTTAAAGATGCTACCTGGCATGCTGTGGCTTAAGAAAAAAAAATTAGTGGTACTGTGTCTGATTTTAAGAAAATCCTACACCTGTTAAACAATGGGGAAAAGCTCGATATTATTAAAAGGTTTATACACGTACTTATGGTATATAAAAAACATGAGTCTGTCTAAAATAAATCCCTTTTGTAATGAACCGTTCTAGTTTCACTCCCGGGTGCAATTACACTTTGCACATAGAGATCAACTTCTGACAATAATAATGTGCATATATTTATATTTATTATATAGCACTGACAGAGTATACAGTGCTGTTCATGGAATGTTTGCAGGCACAATGAGTCTCTCTGCCCTTAAGAGTTTACAGTGTAATTTTGGCGAGACACAGAGGTCAAGGCTTGCCCAAGGTCACACGGAGCTGACACGGAATTCACAGGCTTTAAAGTTACTCCTCCAGGCGGTAGCACACCACGTCTTATTTTTTTATTTACTTTTGGGATGAAAAATGAAAAAACCTAAACAGGGTGAGGCGGGCCTATTAACCCCTTCTGTCCCAGAGGAGCCCTTGTCAGCCCCTCTGGCTGTGATGGGGTTAATAAGACTTTCCCACTGGGTTGTCACGGCTTCTCCCCAATGTAAAAAAATCAGCGCTGGCTGAAGCTGTTTCTTTAATATGGCGTTCAGACATTAGCTGGGGAAGGTTTGTGCTGCACAAATGCTATAAGAATAGAAAGGACAATTTCTTTTAAATAGGATCATCATTTGTATGAAGAGGCAGAAATATAGGTTTCTGTATAAAAAAAAGTAGTGGTTTCCGGGGTCATCAGGATTATTGCTGCTTTAAAGAAGTCAAGGGGCTTTAGTTAGGGAGGTAAAGAAGTCATTACGCTATGAATATTTCAGGAGGCCATGTAAATTGGAATAAGCGACGGGTATTTATATATTACCACCTGGGACATTAACAAGGCACTACAAATTGTGTGTGTATATATATATATATATATATATATATATATATATATATATATATATATATATATATATATATATATATATATATATATATATATACACACACACATATATACACACATATATATATACACACATATACACACATATATATATACACATATATATATATATACATATATATATATATATACATATGGTTAACTGACTTTGCATCTCCCAAGTCCTTGCTTAAAAGCTGTGTTTAAAGCAGCATGCATTGGCTAAGGGTTGCTCATGTAATGTGAGCATGAGATAAAAAGTGGCACTGTGTGCTCATTTGCATGTCATTTCCCAGAATCCCTTGCTGCAGTGGAAGTGCTGTTTGCTGGGTGATAATGGTAAAAGACAGGGTTGCAGACCTGTCTAAGACATGCAAATGAACATACAGTAATATTTACAGTTACATAAATATATATATATATATATATATATATATATATATATATATATATATATATATATACATATAAAGGAAATAGGGTGCAGAATATATTTCAAGGAATTTATTTTTATATTTTCGTTAAATCTCAGATTATATTTATTTCCGTTAGAGCAGCCACTTTTTTTTTTCCTATTTGAAAAAATCCTAAACATATAAATCGGCATCTTTGGATTGCTAGAAGTTTAATAAAAAAAAATAGAAGTAAGAGTGTAAAAAGATAATATTGGAAATTAATATTAGCAAAAAAAAAAAAAAAAAAAAAATATATATATATAGTAACTGGGATTGCACATTTATTAATATTTGGGGGCCAGTTTGCTAGTCCATTAACAAATTTGATTCAGTAGAAAAAGGTCTAAAGAAAAAAATCAGTTGCTCATTATGACACTGCAGAGCTGCACTCTGGTATGAACTCGCACAGTGGTGCTCAACATCGGTCCTCACGGCAGGTCAGGTTTAAGGATATCCCAGCTTCAGCACGGGTGCTGAAGCAGGGACTGATTGAGCCATCGGTGCTGAAGCTGGGAAATCCTTAAAACCTGACCTGTTGGGGGCGCTTGAGGACTGGAGTTGAGCACCCCTTAATTAGATGACGCCCGGTATGAGCAGGTTGGCCAATACAGGGAAATGACTGACAAACATTATTGGTAGCTAGGTGTCTTTTTTTGTCTTAGATTACGTGATGTACAGTATGTGGCCTCCATACACTGCTACTATTCCAATAGATCTGCCATTCACTGTCTCCAGCAGGGAAGTGTTAATACGCAGAAGTAGCATTACACTCCACCACATGCAGGGTATGGGAGGAAGCCGGCAGCATAACTTTGCTGTCAGGGTCTTTATTTCTGAACACAAATACTTACACAAGCACCCCTGCTAAGAGGCCCAGTCCCGTCCACAGCGTTCACACGATCTGGATATATAAAGGGGAAGAAACATGTAACAACTTATTTCCTTAATGACAACTGACACCCTTAATGAACACTAAAAGGAGACATGGAGAGGCGCTCACAGCATCTTTATTTATTATTTACAATTCCTCTGTGGCATCATACTGGCAGACATAATAAGATCAACAGCTCATCGCCCTTAATGAATAGCTCACTTTCAATGTTTCTTGAACGATAGCAGCGTATCTCCCTCAGTGGTGTCAGGAGGGTGTGTTATCAATCAGTCTCCCGCCTGCAAAACTGGTGCGAAAAATAGCACTTGATTTATCAGAGGAATATAATACCATTGGCATGATAGGAGAGTTAACTTTTGTTTCTCTGATAAATCTGGTACTATATTTTGCACCACATTGATACAAAAACCCAAAGTGGCTGAAGAAGAGTAACTGTACCATGTCTTGACGTGGGAAATAAAAACTGACGCTTTAACGTTTTTTGTTTTTTTAGAGAGATATTCTACCAATACTGTATTTATACGGTGAAAACAGAAATGGAGAGTTTTTATAAAATTAATATTTAAAAAAAAGAAAAGAAGCGGAAACTGTTAAATAAATAAAAAATTAGTGGTACTTTTTGTGATGGTACTCTATACCCCTTAGTACCATCTAGTACCACACCTCGACCAATGAGCCCAGTCTATGCTTAGTAGGACTGCCTGCTCCTGATTGTCATGAAGCTGTGCACCCAATCCTGGCTTTCCTGCTAACATTGCACATAGATATTACACTTCCCCGCAAGTGGAAACGCAATCGGGATGAGAGGTGTAAAATCAGGACTGTCTTAGCCTGTACCTGGCAATCCGGGTATGCTGATTACCTTATTTATGCTTCACTAACCCAGGACAAGTTCTGCATGTCATTCAGTGATTCCTCGTTTCTACTACTTTGCTCCGATAGGATATTCGGAGGTTAATTTCTCCCTTATCTAAACTTATTGAAGGAAATTAATGCAAAGCTGATTTTTTATTTACTTGATCCCCCAAAGCATTCTGGGATTAGTAGCCTGAGGGGAAAAAAGAGGATTTTACATGTAGGACTAGGTCAGATCACCCCACTGGTGACCACCCTATACGCAACATTGTAGCCACGTGCAATGTGTCAGTCTAATCACAGGTACACTTCACTCATCCCAAGCACAGCTGTTCCCTTAGTTGGCAAGATCTGGAAATCCCAGACATAAGGTAAATACTTTCAAATGCTTCTGGATCCTTCTTAGATTTGTATCTATATTGCAGTCGTTATTTTTGGCACATTTAGGAATTTCCAATGCATTTGAATGGAGCTGAACACTTCTCCTGCACTGGGAAAATGACTGCAGAATATTGAGTAGTGGTCTAAGCATTTTATTTCCCCAGGTCCAAGTTTTGTCCATTGTATATATTTAACACAAACATGGCGGTGTCTTAGGAGGTGTCTTTTTCTGTGCTTCTGTCTCCTATCTCTTGAGGTGAAAGGTCTTCTGAGGATCCGGATTCATCGCTAGTGACATTATCCACATATGACACAAATATTTGTGTTGTCTCTCATACCACAGCGCCAGGAAGGTCTGTTTTGTTTGCAGGTGTATTAGGAGGGCTGAAATGTACAGCTCCATCCATCTCTTGTTAAAGCAGCCTTGCCCTTGTTATATAAGTCAGTGTCTGCGATGTGAGAAGACACCGCAGGAAGAGCCACCGGAGCAGACCCGACATACAGTGCAGCCACCCATAAAGTAGAAAGCACTACTAGACAGGCCTGAACGCTGTAGTGTTTCCTACTTTATGGATGAGTGTACTGGGCGCTACAAGACATCACCCACAGAATCCAGGATCTGCTGCAGGAAGACTCCTCCCTCTGGATTGTAATTCTGTATCCTCCTTTATGTCGCGTACATGAATTGTCGTGTGGGATACTTAATATATCTATGTATATATGTAGCTACCTAGTGCCAATCCTGTACGTATTGCTTTGTGTATATATATATATATATATATATATATATATATATATATATATATATATACACACACAGAAAAGTAAGACAGGCACTCCAAAGTCAGAAATGTGAAGTTTAATGTCTCAATGTTTTGGCTGATGGGCAGGCCTTTCTCATATATATATATATATATATATATATATATATATATATATATATATATATATATATATATATATACATACATACATACATACATACATACATACATACATACATACATACATACATACGAGAAAGGCCTGCCATTAGCCGAAACGTTGAGACATTAAACTTCACCTTTTTGAAGTTGGAGTTATTTATATATAAATTGGTCCATAATGTATATTTGATGAATAATTCCATAGATAGATGTGTATTTTTTTTAGTGATATGAATATTTGTATTGCGTAGTTCTTACCAAAAAGCGTGCAAATAGGAGTTAAGATGAGCTAACGCTTAGCGCCCATTAGTGAACCTTGGGCCGTTGCACTCTAGTCTGTGCGTAAAGATACACTCCCATTCAAACAGAACTGTTTCCACACATTATGTACAAAATAAGTCAGAACCTCTGCGTTTTGCCATATTTGATCACTTCTGTTTGAACCCCGTGTTTGCCAGAGAGGGCTGCAGCTTGCTCATTTGTCAGAGGAGGTAATCCACTTTTTTGAGGGGTCATTGACTGTGCCATCAGAATGTAGAAATGTCAGGGAGACTTTAGTAACACACGTTCATTTCCATGTCACTGTTTTGTACTGACGGACTGACCATCAAAATAAAGTGATCAATATCCAGCAAACCACAATTAGAATATTTTGTGTTAACAAACGACAACAAAAATGTACAATATGTTGAGATTACCTAATAATGATCAGCTTTCTAAGCCATGTTTCTTGCCCAAAATGAATGCATTTCTTGCAGAAAACAATATTGTGATGGAGTATGCATCTTCAGCTGTAAGTTTCGGCTACATTTAAAAACAACTTTACCAGTATGGAGGCAGAAAGTTTATTTACTATGTATATATGTAAGCTGTCTATATCCCAAATCCCCCTTTCTCACCCTCCACAAATATTCTATGTGCAACAGAGTTCATTATGTTGGTTAGAATGTCTCAGCAAACCAGTTCTAGGTGATAATGATCCAGTACAAGACCAGTGCTAGCTCTTTTACCCAGGGCAGGCCACATTATCTCTCTGGGGTTCAGGTACCAACAATTACCAACAATAAAGCTGAGCTCTATGGGGTGAGGGGACACTGCTTTTATTTGAGATATTCTTTTCCTCCAGTACTGTAGTGTATCAGTGGTTTGCCTGTAAAGTATAAGAGTACACGCAGGTTAGTACCGTCGCTGGAATTGTTGTAGGTGGAAAGGGAGGTGGTATATCCAGCTATTTGTGTTGATAACGATTGTGTTGGGTGCTGCGACCCAGGTATGAGAAGATGCCAGTGGAAGAGCCGCCGGAGCAGACCCGACATACAGTGCAGCCACCCATAAAGTAGAAAGCACTACTAGACAGGCCTGAACGCTGTAGTGTTTCCTACTTTATGGATGAGTGTACTGGGCGCTACAGGACATCACCCACAGAATCCAGGATCTGCAGCAGGAAGACTCCTCCCCCAGAACCGAAATGATCTATCCAATGAGACATAAAGTGATAATAAAGCCCTATTTATGTTTGTATACTACATTATGGTGTGTTGTGTGTACTGCGAATAATAAATTCCACCACTATGATATATTTTCATTTCTCTGAATTCCCTTCTGTTTCACTCTATGACCAGCAGTAGTGAAAATGGACACGCTGGAATAAAAATAATACTGAGTATATTTTACACAACTCCATAGGTCTAAGGGTCCTCCTCCTACATAGAGATCATTGGCACAAAAAAACATTGTCAGAGCCCTCCCAGTTCTGAGAACCACAGTCTGAAACCAGCGTCCTCTAACTTGGGTTGCCAACTAAAGCCTGAACTAGTTGTATGGTTCTCTTTACTCAACTGAACAAAAGGATTGCAGCTTAACTGAATGACCATGTTCAGCCATCATGGGTTCAGTTGGCAATATTTCTCTAACCCTCTTCAAATGCCAGTATATGGGCCCCTGCTGTGACGAAGGAGTGTTTTGCTGCTTATTACATTATATTAACGTCCTCATAATAAACATGGGAGACTTTCAACATAGGTGTGCTTTCTTCCCTTCATAGGTTTATATTATTTGTAGGTATGTTTTAACAATGTAAGGTGCAGCAGGACCGGGGTGCCACGCAGGACCTGAACTACTGTGGTAAGTGTGTGCCCATCGCCATTTTGGTGCTTGGCACGGGAAGTTAAATAACATGCAATAAACATCACCACTTCCAAATGCTGGTGTGGTGGAAGCAGTGTTTGCAATTATGGGTCCATAAATAGGTCAGGCTCCATTTAGGTCAATGGGGACTAATTCCTTTCAGGCCTATTCAGTCTCGATACAATATAATCCTGTGAGTTTTTCTTGACGTATTCGCTTTACCACAGGTCACCCTCTGGTCACTATACACAGGTTTCTGGCTTCCCTTGCTCAGTCGTGTGCTCTTATTACCTGTGCTATCAAGTCTATCTATGCATACTCAATATCAGGAGCCGTATCCCAATAAATGATTCTTTCTGAGGCTTCCTAGGCCCAGCTCCACAAAAGGTTGTTAAACTTTAGCACGCCTTTACTCCCATTCATTGGAACGGGGGCTAGGGCGTGTTAGACCTTAGCACCCTGTGGCGGATCTGGGCCCTAGATAGGTAACATGATCTTCCCCCGAGGAATTTCCAGCATTCTGCAGCCTGAGGGGCCATACATGTAGAATAAAGACTAGAAGAAAAAAGGACGGGTTTGTACTGTAGGCCTAGGTGTTCTGCTGACTTAAAATGCAGCCTGGGGAAATTCAAACATCTCGCATAATTTATACTCTGACACAAGAAGGTATTAACCAAATAAAAACATTGTTCACCTTTACATTAATTTCACCATATTGCATATACTGCACTGCTAGCAGCAAAACACAAGGACTATTTATTTCATCCAAATACTGATCAAATATTTTCTTCTAAGTTTCAAAACCAAAAATCTTTCATCACCTTCTAAAATGATCATTCAGATGGGTTGCAACCGAGTAAAGAATAAGGTGAAATGTTCCAGGACGTGTTTTGTTCCGTTCATTTCCCATAGCGTTGGTTACACATTTAGATGCAGGCCGGGGGAAGAAGTGCGCAGCTGTATCCCCACACACAGACACCACGAAGACAGACTTGGGATTAGTATACCATGAAAATGGAAAGACAGCAATAAAAAGCAATAACAGCACAATGTAAAGATGCAAGGTCATAACAATGTCCTTCACATAACATCAGGAGGATGTGTTCTAGAGACGCACGCAATGAAATATCCAGTTTGTATAAACGGGTCCATTCCACATAAGTATTCAACACACCCACAGGTATTATTTAGTTGAAACCCTTAGGCCGCGTCCAGGTTGAACCGGAGCGCACGTGTGCGCTCATGCTCAGCGCGATCAAACACATTGCGACAGTATGTTTGTCCTGAGTGCGCACGCGCGTGCACGTGCCCGTGAGCACTCACGCTCAGCTGCATGCCGAGACAAATTCTTTTGAATTTGTCGCACATGCCCTGGTCATGTGTGCGGTTCTGCCAATGAGGGCGAACCGCTCACATGATGTCACGGGCACGCCCCCTGGCACGTCCCCCCAAGCGCGCAACTAACTGGCCAGGAATCGCCCGGGCAACATGGCGTTACCTTAATAGGCAACAGACGTTATTTTCCCTGGGTTTAATGGGTAGCCACTAAGATAACTATATGCAGAAACAACGGCATACGCTTAACACCAAGTCAAGTTAGCTCTGTCTCGCGTTAGCTTCAAATAATGTGGCGCTGAGCCTGTCTTACCCAAAGGTGGCGTTACTCCCATCAAGACCCTGACTAGGTGATTTATTAAAGTTATAAAGGAGAAGACAGGAGAGGAAAATAACCTTGTAAATAACATGATATTAATATCAAACCTGCCTGTGATCTTACACTTATCCAGACCCTGTAAAAGACCTATTTCAGGGTCTGGATAGGAGTAACGTCCCGTTTAGCGCTAACCTAACTAACGTGGCGTTAAATCTCTGCGTTAACTATAACGGAGATCTGAGGATAGGCGTTGTTAGAGGGAACGCCTCTCTTGCATACAATTAGCACTAACGTCCATTATAGATACGCAGAGGATTGTTACTGCTGAAAACAGCACTTATTGCATCGTTAGTGAGCTTCGAAGATTCCCGTCACCTTCAACGGTAAGTTAACATCTCGTTAAGTAACTAACGAAGCTCAGTGGGTCTACCCCTTAGGCCCAGATCCACACTAGGGTGCTAAGCTTTAGCACACATACACATTGGAGTAAAGCTGTGCAAGAGATTAGTATAGAAGAGATATCAAAGTGCGCTCAGTGAATATCACCAAACCGTGAATCCGGGTAAAACAACGTATAGATCTACAATAACTACTGTGTTTAACTATATCAACTGCTGACACTGCTAAACAGATCACTCATAGTTACTGTCTTGTAGTCTAACAATACAAGGTGCTAGTGTGGCAAAGTGTTACGTCTGTCCTGTTTTGGTTCTTGGACAGTTTGACTTGCTACCCCAGCTACCACTCGCATAAGAAAACCCATTGCCCCTGCCAGCAAAAACCCTATTTCAGGGTCTGTGTAAAAACTGTGTAATACGGCAGGCATAAGCTTATAGGCGGTCCATGTTAAAATGGACAAGAAGGAAAGAGTAGCCCACTGTAAGTGCCATTTGCATGTCATTTCCCAAAATCCCTGGCTGCAGTGGAACCACTGTATGCTAAGAGATAATAGGGAAATGCAAGGTTGCAGACCTGCCTGAGACATGATTGTGCTCACAAGTTATATTTTTAGTTGAGGTATTTTTTTTTAATCTTTTATCTTTACTTCTGAGAGATTCTATCGAATATTTGTTCTACTGATAACCAATTGCTGAGAAGATTCTGCAATGTGATTAGCATGTTGCTCTGTATGGTGATATAAAGAGCATCAAATGTACACACACACAAACACACTCTTACATCTCTCACATTCGGGGACTATTTAACACCTCAAGTCATAAATCGCACACTACACAGGGGGGAGGGGGGAGTTCTAGTCACATTCCAAGATGCACTGTTTTTGAGTAAACCCCTTGCCTGCTTGATCCTTTGTAACCCTTCCGGAAGAAGAGATCAGTGTATCTCGAAAGCTCGCACAAATAAAAGCATTTCGTTAGCTAGAGAACGGTGTTGTCTATTAGTTTTTGATATATATGTAACGTTATTCCCTCTGGCCTTACCCACCCAATCTCATATTGGCCCGTGTGGTCTAACCAGCCCCCATTACATGGTCGTGTCTGATGGTGCACCTGTAGGCAACAGGACTCCTGAGTCTCCCGCATGATGGTATTCGGGGATTGTCAATCCAGACAGGTAGCTGAGGAAGTGTGTGCGAGTCCTACCTATATCACGTGCAGCGCCTCCACCTCATCAGGATCTATGCGTCCGCAGGGAGATGGTCCTGATGAAGAACTCCTTCTTGATGGTGCCGTCCACTGGAGAGTAACTTCACACTCACACAGTAGGGGTATCTTTGAACAGGGCATCTTTATTATAGTGGTATGGACAAGCTGCCCTTCACAGCCAGCTGTATCAGCCGCACATCTTGGTTTGCTGTCCCTTTGACAGGTACGCCCTCCCAATGGAGTGGGATCTCCTCTCCCCGTAGGGAGATCACCCCTGTGCCAGGTCCCTGGACACAGTGTGGCTCTTATCAAGCTTGTCGTAGAAATGTACCACTAGTTACGGCACTAGTGGATCCTTTCGTCCCAACGCACTCCAACAACTCAGTAACCATTCAGCAACACCTAACTTTGGGCAGTGCTGTGCCTTATATACTTCAGGAACTGTCACAGCTCTGATGTCACTAACTGTGGACTCAGAGCATGTAGCCACTCCCACCCATACATAGGGCACCTCACCAGGGAGTGAGGGCAAACCTCCATGATTACTGCTGGCATCCCTGTAACTTACCAGGTTTACTGCCAGCAGGGGAGACAACTGCAGACCATTTCACAGCATGGCTACATATATATATATATAAACCCCCGAATATATTAACTGCTACAGTCGTGAAGGGGTTAAGTGCACCCGCAACCCCCCCGCAAGTCCTAAACTCACACCAAGGGCCAAATACCCCCTTCACCCACCCCCGCTACCCACAATAAAGCGGGCACGGTGGGTTAACCCCTTCATTGCCTTAGCGGCTATACGCTATGGTAATGAAGCAGCATTTCTGTATTTTTAATAATATTGAGCAGGAGCAGGGGGCCCCCTGAGTTTAGATTTCTGGCTCAGGGAACCCCCTGCTCACTGTACAATATTATTAAAAATACAGAAATGCTGCTTCTTTACCGTAGCGCATAGCCGCTAAGGTAAAGAACGAGTGTTTATTTATATATGTGTTTTATTTATACTGTACATGTGCAGAGGGTCTCCGGAGCAGAAATGTTTTGGTTTCAGGTCCGGGGACTCCCTGCTCCCCGAGATACAGGCCCCTTTTGGGGGTGCCGGTATCCCTCTGCTTGGTTTAACAGGCCGCGATCACGTGATCGGGACCTTTAAACGCAGAGGGATACCGGCACCTCATAAAGGGGTCTGTATCTCGGGGAGCAGGGGGTCCCCGGACCTGAAACCAGTGCGGTTCAGCTCCCGAGACCCCCTGCACATCTACACTATAAATAAAAATGTATTTAAAATAATTTTTAATGTGCCGATGTTTGCGCAGAGAGAGCAGCGGATCTCTCTCTGCTGCAAACACATCTCGCCCCCGCCGGCCCATAGTATCATTTATGTATGTGCATATACAGTACAGTACTGTATGTGTACAGTACTGTATGTTAGGGGTTATAGGGGCTGTTGTTATACAGTATATATATATATACAGTATATATACTGCATTACAATTAATTATAGGGGACGGCTTCAAAGAGAACAGCTCGCAAGCGCCCCCATGTGTTTTTACACGGCATTGCAGTATTGCAGCCAGACGGAATAAAATGCTTCAATCCCTGCCGGGAAAATAACGCTATACACTCCGGCAAAAAACGATCACAAACCTCAATACACCGGAGTATACCCAAATTCGCGGGACTAGCCGAGCGAGAATAAAGTGTGCCGCCACTGTATCTCACGACAATGTCCTCTTCACCGTCCTCAGGGTTACTACCCCAAGGTTCTAGGCAGGACCAACACAGTGCAATCACAGCTTTCGCACCACTCCATAACAGGCTCACACAAGTCTCCTCTGTAGCTTGCTCTTCACTCGCACAAATGCCATGCGCGCTCTCTCCCTCAGCCTCCGTTCGCCATCTTGGACCTTCTGCACCGCACGGATCCTCCATTCTTGCGATCGCCATTGGGCTACTGTATATTATTTTAATGTACATGGAGCTCCTCTCTGCGGGGCAGCTGCCACACCGATACAATAAAAATGCCTTGTGCACCACCTTGTGTACCTAATGTAGATCTGACTCATGTTTGCACTACCTCAGGCTAGGCTCACTCTATCTGTGTCTGCTGTATCTCCTTCCTCCCAGTCTGTGCTTCCTTCGGTAAGTGGTCTGGAATGGGCTAGAGTACTCTGGCTCTTCCATGCAGTACTTTGGGCGTCTACCTTCTGTCGGCTAGTCTGGTGCAGACCCTCTCCAGGATTCCTGCCCTTAGTTACCAGTTTATCCCTTTAGGCGTCCTACTACTAGCACTACCTCAAGGGACTAGGACAGCTATAGCCCGGCTCCAGTCCCACTGAACTCCTTGCAGGATCCCAGGGCGTCCGTGCAGCCTGCAGCTCCAGCAGCTCCCCTGACTACCCCTGGCTCCTTCCCACGCAGCACAAAGTGGCAGCAGACACTCTCCCTGTTTCCCAGTGTACCTAGCAAAAGCCTGTCCTGTTGACAGGTATCTCAGCAGCGCCTCCAACTGTAACGAGTATTCCCTCTGGCCTGACCCACCCAATCTCATATTGGCCCGTGTGGTCTAACCAGCCCCCATTACATGGTCGTGTCTGGTGGTGCACCTGTAGGCAACAGGACTCCTGAGTCTCCCGCATGATGGTATTCAGGGATTGTCAATCCAGACAGGTAGCTGAGGTAGTGTGTGCAAGTCCTACCTATATCACGTGCAGCGCCTCCACCTCATCAGGATCTATGCGTCCGCAGGGAGATGGTCCTGATGAAGAACTCCTTCTTGATGGTGCCGTCCACTGGAGAGTAACTTCACACTCACACAGTGGGGGTATCTTTGAACAGAGCATCTTTATTATAGTGGTATGGGGAAGCTGCCCTTCACAGCCAGCTGTATCAGCCGCACATCTTGGTTTGCTGTCCCTTTGACAGGTACGCCTCCCAATGGAGTGGGATCTCCTCTCCCCGTAGGGAGATCACCCCTGTGCCAGGTCCCTGGACACAGTGTGGCTCTTATCAAGCTTGCCGTAGAAATGGACCACTAGTTACGGCACTAGTGGATCCTTTCGTCCCAATGCACTCCAACAACTCAGTAACCATTCAGCAACACCTAACTTTGGGCAGTGCTGTGCCTTATATACTTCAGGAACTGTCACAGCTCTGATGTCACTAACTGTGGACTCAGAGCATGTAGCCACTCCCACCCATACATAGGGCACCTCACCAGGGTGTGAGGGCAAACCTCCATGATTACTGCTGGCATCCCTGTAACTTACCAGGTTTACTGCCAGCAGGGGAGACAACTGCAGACCATTTCACAGCATGGCTACATATATATATATATATAAACCCCCCAATATCTGTGTTTTAATCTGCTGACCTCTATCCCATCGTGGTGCAATATATTTATTCTTCTCTATACCAGGGGGGCTCAATTCCAGTCCTCAAGCCTCCCAAACCGGTTTTCAGGATATCCCAGCTTCAGCACAGATGGCACAATCAGTCCCTGCTTCAGCACAGGTGCCTGTATATGCCAGTCTTTGACTCCAGCCTCTGATTGAGCCACCTGTGCTGAAGAAGCGATATCCTGAAAACCTGACCTGTTGGGGGGTGGCGGCTTCAGTACTGGAGTTGAGCACCTCTATGCCGTACGAATGATTTGGCGTTTGCAGCAACTGGGCACATAGGAATGGGGCTCAGTAGCTGTAATTATTCGTTTTTTGTGGTAGTGTTTTCTATGCAGAAGTTCTTAACTATCAGAAGCTGTGACAATGACTTGCAGTTCAGGTGCACGGATAGGGACACAAAACCAGGCTGTTTCGCAGTCTTAGGATGTAAAAAAACCCCAAAAAAACAGTAACCTGCGATTTGTACCATAACCTTTCATGCCTCGCTGCTCCTCATAGCGAGGAGGCTGAGGGTTACTTATTAATAGCCGGGGATTTGAAACGAATCTGCTTTCACTTCTTCTCGTTTTTTTGTTTACAAAAAACTTTTCTATTGTTTATTTTTAAATGTGCTTTGAGTGCTTCGTGTATTTGTGAGTGCTGAGTGTGTTTGTGAGTGCTGATTGTGTTTGTGAGTGCTGAGTGTATTTGCGAGTGCTGTGTATTTATGAGTACTGAGTGTATTTGCGAGTGCTGATTGTGTTTGTGCGTGCTGAGTGTATTTGTGAGTGCTGTGTATTTGTGAGTGCTGAGTGTATTTGTGAGTGCTGAGTGTATTTGTGAGTGCTGAGTGTATTTGTGAGTGCTGAGTGTGTTTGAGTACTGAGTGTATTTGTGAGTGCTGGGTGTCTTTGTGAGTGCTGAGTGTATTTGTGAGTGCTGATTGTGTTTGTGAGTGCTGAGTGTATTTGTGAGTGCTGATTGTGTTTGTGAGTGCTGAGTGTATTTGTGAGTGCTGAGTGTATTTGTGAGTGCTGAGTGTATTTGTGAGTACTGAGAGTATTTGTGAGTGCTGAGTGTGTTTGTGAGTGCTGAGTGTGTTTGTGAGTGCTGAGTATATTTGTGAGTGCTGAGTGTGTTTGAGTACTGAGTTTATTTGTGAGTACTGAGTGTATTTGTGAGTGCTGAGTGTATTTGTGAGTGCTGAGTGTATTTGTGGGTGCGGAGTATATTTGTTAGTGCTGAGTATTTGTGGGTGCTGAGTGTATTTGTGAGTGATGAGTGTGTTTATGAGTGCTGAGTGTATTTGTGAGTGCTGAGTGTTTTTGAGTACTGAGTTTATTTGTGAGTGCTGAGTATGTTTGTTAGTGATGAGTGTATTTGTGAGTGATGAGTGTATTTGTGAGTGCTGAGTGTGTTTATGAGTGCTGAGTGTATTTGTGAGTGCTAAGTGTATTTGTGAGTGCTGAGTTTATTTGTGAGTGCTGAGTATGTTTGTGAGTGCTGAGTGTATTTGTGAGTGCTGAGTGTATTTGTGAGTGCTGAGTGTATTTGTGAGTGCTGAGTGTATTTGTGAGTGCTGAGTGTATTTGTGACTGCTGAGTATATTTGTGAGTGCTCAGTGTATTTGTGAGTGCTGAGTGTATTTGTGAGTGCTGATTGTGTTTGTGAGTGCTGAGTGTATTTGTGAGTGCTGATTGTGTTTGTGAGTGCTGAGTGTATTTGTGAGTGCTGAGTGTGCTTGTGAGTGCTGCGTGTATTTGTGAGTGCTGTGTATTTGTGAGTGCTGAGTGTGTTTGAGTACTGAGTTTATTTGTGAGTGCTGAATGTATTTGTGAGTGCTGAGTGTATTTGTGAATGCTGATTGTGTTTGTGAGTGCTAAGTGTATTTGTGAGTGCTGAGTGTATTTGTGAGTGCTGATTGTGTTTGAGTGCTGAGTATATTTGTGAGTGCTGAGTTTATTTGTGAGTGCTGAGTGTATTTGTGAGTGCTGAGTGTATTTGTGAGTACTGGGTGTATTTGTGGGTGCTGAGTGTATTTGTGAGTGCTGAGTGTGTTTGAGTACTGAGTATGTTTGTGAGTGCTGAGTGTATTCGTTAGTGCTGAGTGTATTTGTGAGTGCTGAGTGTATTGTGACTGCTGAGTATATTTGTGAGTGCTCAGTGTATTTGTGAGTACTGAGTGTATTTGTGAGTGCTGAGTATGTTTGTGAGTGCTGAGTGTATTTGTGAGTGCTTTGTTTTTGTGACTGCTGAGTATATTTGTGAGTGCTGAGTGTATTTGTGAGTGCTGAGTGTATTTGTGAGTGCTGTGTATTTGTGAGTGCTCAGTGTATTTGTGAGTACTGAGTGTATTTGTGAGTGTTGAGTATGTTTGTGAGTGCTCTGTGTATTTGTGAGTACTGAGTGTATTTGTGAGTGCTGAGTATGTTTGTGAGTGCTGAGTGTATTTGTGGGTGCTGAGTGTATTTGTGAGTGTTGAGTGTGTTTGAGTACTGAGTTTATTTGTGAGTGCTGAGTATGTTTATGAGTGCTGAGTGTATTTGTGAGTGCTAAGTGTATGTGTGAGTGCTGAGTGTGTTTGAGTACTGAGTTTATTTGTGAGTGCTGCATATGTTTGTGAGTGCTGAGTGTATTTGTGAGTGGTGGGTGTATTTGTGACTGCTGAGTATATTTGTGAGTGCTCAGTGTATTTGTGAGTACGAAGTATATTTGTGAGCGCTGAGTATGTTTGTGAGTGCTGAGTGTATTTGTGAGTGCTTTGTATTTGTGACTGCTGAGTATATTTATGAGTATATTTGTGAGTGCTCAGTGTATTTGTGAGTGCTGAGTATGTTTGCGAGTGCTGAGTGTATTTGTGAGTGCTGTGTATTTGTGAGTGCTGAGTATATTTGTGAGTGCTCAGTGTATTTGTGAGTACTGAGTGTATTTGTGAGTGCTGAGTATGTTTGTGAGTGCTGCGTGTATTTGTGAGTGCTGAGTGTATTTGTGAGTGCTGAGTGTGTTTGTGAGTGCTGTGTATTTTCGAGTGCTGAGTGTATTTATGAGTGCTGAGTGTATTTGTGAGTGCTGAGTGTATTTGCGAGTGCTGAGTGTATTTGTGAGTGCTGAGTGTGTTTGTTCGTGCTGTGTATTTGTGAGTGTTGAGTGTGTTGTGGATTTTTTAGTGCTAGCAATTTTAAAGCCTCATTAACAATAATATTCTTCATGTAAACCTAGACCAGGGGCCTCAAACTCATTCCTCAGGGGCCACCAACAGCCCAGCTTTTTTGGTCGAAGACTGAGCCTCTGATTAAGCCCCCTGCGCTGAAGTAGGGTCTGATTGAGCTACCTGTGCTGAAGCAGAGATGTCCATAAAACCTGGCCCTTGAAGACTGAGTTTGAGACCCCTGACCTAGACAAATCATAGGTGCCTTTCTTGGCAGAAGCTGTCAATCTGTGGCTATTCTATAAGATCTGTGTAGTTGCGCGCAGGGGGGGGTGGGGTGCCGGGGGCGTGCCCGTGACATCGTGAGCGGATCGCCCTCATTGGCTGAACTATGCACGTGACCAGGGCAAGAGCGACAAATTGAAAAGAAGCTGAGCACGGTGCGCTCATGGGCACATGCACGCGAACGCGCACTCAGGACAAATACATTGTCATAATGTAACAAAAAACAGACAAAGATGCCCAAAGCTACTTCCAATGTGACAAAAAATACACAGTGCAATACCTATATATTCTCTTGAAAAAAGGGTTATTTAGCTTAATCCTTTGGCCAAAGCGTCTGCTGCCACTTTCAAGGCATGACCGTAGCAGGTCCTAACACTCCCTGGGTTACAATTCTTATTAACCTGTATAATTACAGGAAGAATGATCACATTGGATCTGTCATAACCTGGCAAAAAGAAACTGACTTGCCAATGTGGAAAGTGGGGAAGGGCAAGCTTAAACCTTGGGGGGGGGGGGGGGGGGGCACTACCCTTCCAAAAGCAGCTGAGACCAGCTGCACACAGTTAATAAACACACAGATACCCCAAAATCTGTGAGAACCCCCTAACATTAAAACATAATATATCATTTTAACCCAGGGAGTGTTAGGACCTGCTATGGTCATGGCTTGAAAGGGGCATCAGGCTTAAGACGCATTGGCCAAAGGGTTAAACTAAATATAGGTATTGCACTGTGTATTTTTGTCACATTGGAAGTAGCTTTGGGCATCTTTGTCTGTTTTCTGTTGTATACATTTAGCCACGCCCACTAGCACTTCTTTTGACACTTATATACATAGAAATATATAATGTGGTAATGGTAGGGGTTTCTCAGAGCTTGTTGGGTATCTGTGTGTTTATATTGTCGTAATGTGTATGATTGCGCTGAGCACGAGCGCGCACGCGCGCTCAGCTTCACACTGGATGCGGCCTAAGACCCTAAAACAACAGAAACATCCAGTTGTACACGGGAAACAAATAAGGGCTGATTTTTCTTGAAGGGGGATTAAATCTTTTTTAGGAAATTCAATGGATAAGTTTGCCTGCTGTGTAGGACTGCCCCGTAAGGGATACATATTTAGAAATTACTTAAAGCCCAAATTAGCAACAGTTGAATTTGCAAAAATAGTTACATTTTTCAGTGATATACGGTAACATCTTTTGCAAAATAAGCCATGCTTGATTCATGTTTTAAATTGCGTTCATATTTAATATATTGAAATATATATAGCGTATTCAATCTTTACTGTTTTTGTTACAAGCGAATGTACAAGAAGCCATGTACAAGATTGCTGCAGAGATGAAAGAATTGCAGCGTTTGGGGATTTTTATTTAGAACATTTGTGACTGTGACCATATTTAAAAGGGCCTGTACTATGCAGTCTCGCATCTCACCCCTCACTACATGATGATCCTCTATCTGGCTGCATCCCCATCCCGTTTGTCTTCTTGTAATTGTACTACACTTTAAATTGAAATTTTACTCATCATTTTACCTATGTCAACTTCGCACTATGTGCAACGATCTCCCCCTCCTCCTCTCCCCCTCTCCTTCCTCTCCCCTCCTCCTTCTCCTTCTCTGCCCCTGTTCTCCTCCTCTCCCCCTCCACCTATCCCCCTTTTCTCCTCTCTCCATCTTCTACTCTCCCCCTCTTCTCCTTCTCTGCCCCTGTTCTCCTCCTCTCCCCCTCCACCTATCCCCATTTTCTCCTCTCTCCATCTTCTACTCTCCCCCTCTTCTCCTTCTCTCTCCCTCTTCTACTCTCCCTCTTTTCCTCCTCTCCCCCTCTTCTCTTCCTCTCTCCCCCTCTTCTCCCCCTCTTCTCTTCCTCTCTCCCCCTCTTCTCCTCCTCCTCTCCCACTCTTCTATTTTCTTCCTCTCCCCCTCTTCTCCCCCTCTTCTCCTCTCTCCCTCTTCTCCTCTCTCCCTCTTCTCCTCTCTCCCTCTTCTCCTCCTCTCCCTCTTCTCCTCCTCTCCCCCATTCTCTTCCTCTCTCCCCCTCTTCTCCTCCTCCTCTCTCCCTCTTCTACTCTCCCTTTTCTCCTCCTCTCCCCCTCTTCTCTTCCTCTCGCCCCCTCCTCTCTCCCTCTTCTACTCTCTCCTTCTTCTACTCTCTCCCTCTTTTACTCTCTCCCTCTTCTCCTCCTCTTCTCTTCCTCTCTTCCCCTCTTCTTCTACTCTCTCCCTCTTCTCCTCCTCTCCCCCTCCTCTCCCCCTCTTTTCCCCCTCTTCTCCCCCTCTTCTCCTACTCTTCTCCTCTCTCCCTCTTCTCCTCTCTCCCTCTTCTCCTCCTCTCCCTCTTCTCCTCCTCTCCCCCATTCTCTTCCTCTCTCCCTCCTCTCCCCCTCTTCTCCTCCTCCTCTCTCCCTCTTCTACTCTCTCCCTTTTCTCCTCCTCTCCCCCTCTTCTCTTCCTCTCGCCCCCTCCTCTCTCCCTCTTCTACTCTCTCCTTCTTCTACTCTCTCCCTCTTTTACTCTCTCCCTCTTCTCCTCCTCTTCTCTTCCTCTCTTCCCCTCTTCTTCTACTCTCCCCCTCTTCTCCTCCTCTCTCCCCCTTCTCCTCCTCTCTCCCCCTTCTCCTCCTCTCTCCCTCTTCTACTCTCTCCCTCTTCTACACACTCCCTCTTTTACTCTCCCCCTCTTCTCCTCCTCTCCCCCTCTTCCCTTCCTCTCTCCCCCTCTTCTCTTCCTCTCTCCCCTCTTCTCTTCCTCTCTCCCCCTCTTCCTCCTCTCTCCCTCTTCTACTCTCTCCCTCTTCTCCTCCACTCCCCCTCTTCTCTTCCTCTCTCCTCCTCTTCTCCTCCTCTCATCCTCTTCTTCCCCTCTTATCCTCCTCTCTACAAACCAAATAAGATTGTAAGCTCTTCGGGGCAGGGACTCCTTTTCCTACTTTTATGTCTGAAGTGCTTATTCCCTCTTTGTGCTATATTATTATGTCACTTGTATCACTGCTGTGAAACGCTATTTACAGTACATGGATGGCGCTATATAAATAAAGATATACATAAAGCTGAGTTTAAACAGGACTGGTTTTTTTTAAATACATATTTCTCTTTGCAATGCCTTGCAGGCCCCTCTGTGAGTGAAGGGGTTAAAGAGTATGCCGAAGGCACAAGTGGCTCCTCTCTCTGTTGGTTTGGAGAGAGAGGCGTGTTAATTTACACTGTCAGTGAGAGGACAGGAAACCACAAGACTGAGAGAAACAAAAAAAACGAAGTTAAAAGATGTGACTTTTTCATCCTGCACCGCTCTGCAAAACTCCCGCTTTCTTTATTTCTTTCATCTCTGTGGGAGGGCGGTGGAAACGCCCTGCTCCCCTCAGCCTTTCCTGTAGCAAGAACAATGCAAACATTTTGTTAATGGTTCACAGTGGTGGAACATTAACCGGTTGCATGAGTTGCAGGTGCAATACACTGGTAGGGTTGTCAGGTGGCTTCTCCAAAAATACTGGACACAATGGTGAAAGGTGTGACACACAAACACAAACACAATCTCGACAGACACACACACACAAACACACACACACACACACACACACACACACACACACACACACACACACACACACACACACACACACACACACACACACACACACACACACACACTAAAACACACACAGACCTCTCTCTCTGCTCCATGCTGTTTCCTCCTCTCCTTGGCCCAACCCCCAGGCTCCTGAGTCCTGATACCTCCTCCCGATTGGCTGCTGCTGGGTATGGCTGTGCGTATAGTGCCCGCGACGGGCGACGGCGATGTCGCCCAAAAACAAATACATTGCCGCCGCGTGCACTTATAGTAAGCGCGACGGTGACAATGCGATGCAATGCGGAATATAACTTTCGATAGGGGTAACGTCACCCGTCGCGTCGCCCGTCGCGGGCACTATACGCACGGCCTAATGCAGCCAGTCAGGATGGAGGAAGCTGCCCAGCCCCCTAGCAGCAGCCCTGCTCTCTCCCTGCTCGAGGAAATCCCGCGGCCCCCCAAGCCGGTCAATTCACTATGTCCTGAGAGGTAATACCGGACACATGCATGTCTAGTATTACCTGTCATTTTTTTACTGGACAGTGTCCAAATATAGTCCGGTTCAATACTGGACACCTGGCAACCCTATCAGGGTCCACTGCCTTTAGGGGGGCCTATTACCTAGTGGTCATATACTCTAGCCTCGTAGGTATGGGGGCCAAAAATGATCCTTGTACTAGGGATCACCATCAATCCCATAGTTCTGGCACTGCATGTTCAAGTCAGCCTGTGATAGAAATACAGAAACTGACAGCAGATAATAATGTTTTTCCCCCGTGTATATCATTGACAGTGTACACAGCGCTGTACATATAATTTTTGCAGAACACAACTCCCTGCCCCATAGAGTTTACAATCTAGTTTTGTTGGTGCCTGAGGCACAGGGAGATAAAGTGACGTGACCAAAGTCACAAGGAGTTGACACAAGGATTTTGAACCAGGCTCCCCTGCTGCAAACTCAGTGTCATTGTTCTCAGTCAATGTCTTTACTCACTGAGCCGCTCCTTAAGGATGAGAGAACTTGGCCGATCTAGTCTGCTCGCTTCCCGATCTGTTGTGAATCCTCAACATTAGATCCCTGCCTTTCTATTATATTTAGGGTAGCCATGGGTCTGTCCCAAGCTGTCCTATACTGCACAAACGCGCGCCTGTTGCTCGCGCCAAACCTGCACTTAGGTTCAGAGGCAACTGGGAGGCGTGGCCGTGACGTCACGTGAGCGGTTCACCCTCATTGGCTGAACCGCGTATGTGAACCGGCTGTTGCGCAGCAAAACCCAAATTGTTTGTCTTCTCGAGAATCGCGCTTCATCGCGCACGCGGTCGCACTCACTATGGTCGTCATAGAGGAGAGGTTTGTTGTTCGCGTGTGCGCATGCGTGCGCCGTCGCTGCCACTATAATCGCGGCCTAATGCTGAGGTTGAATGTACATAGCTGTGCTGACTAACGTGAAAACTGTTCTCAGGGAGATATTTTGTAGGGTAATGAGGGAGATCCTTTAATCTTCCATTGACTTCAATTGCTTTGAGGAAACATTTTCTTTATTTAGAAAGTAGAAAAATGATACATTTGTTAGTGAATTATGAGAGTCTCCCACACATATTGGGAGAATTGAACATCATGCACATTACTATGTGAATGGGCAACACCTCAGGCTTCAATAGTTCTTCTCGGGACCTGGCACAGTGAAGGAAGCAATGATTTCCTGGCTAGATCTCCATTGGAGAACACAGAAAAGAATACCCCGCTTCAACTGTGACTCAAAGTGGTGGTGTGGTAAGGGAGGGTGCTGTGGGTAAGGTATAGATAATACTCAAAAGTAAGGAAAGGACCCAACAATAGCACTCACAATCCCTGTCCAGATGATAAGTGTATGAGTTAAAAACTTAGTCTTTATTGATCATAAATGTTAAAATAAATGTGGTTAAAATAGACATATGGTGGACGCAAGCTATTGATCCTGTGTCGGATAAAGTGATTACCCTGGATCGATAGTATAAGTTAATTGAGATGAATTGAATCAATTAACTCTGATAAGATATATCTGTATAAAGATCCCTAAATATTTAGGGATCTTTTTCAGATATCCTACCACATTTATTTTAACATTTATGATCAATAAAGACTACGTTTTTAACTCATACACTTATCATCTGGACAAGGATTGTGAGTGCTATTGTTGGGTCCTTTCCCTACTTTTGAGCAAATCTAAATTGGCCAAGCTAAAGCCCCAAACCTTTAAGTCAAGAAAAAAATGTATGTGCTCTAGGTTTCTTAATCCCCCAAATGTAAAGGCCGAAGCCTAAATACTATACTAGGCGAGGGAAACTGAATTCCAAGCCATGCAGATGTAGATGGGTTATTTTATCAGGTAACCCTTTTGTGTTGCACCCATAAGAAAAAAGAATACAGAGCCAGGTTCTCTATCACTGGATAAGTAACACAGGATGCAGAATTTGCCTACAGCCGATAAACCACCTTATATGGTTATTTCTTCAGAGAGTGATTGTTTGATAAGAACCATGATGTTGGCCATCTATTGAAAATAGACTATGTAATTAAAGTGCATGAGTACAAAGGATCCAGTGCAGGCACTGACTCGTTAAATAGTGTTTGCCACCTGAGATTTCTGAGCGGGAGTAAGTCAACTAATAAGAAGGTCGGTTACTAAAGCATGTGATTTGGGCAATTCTAAAATGTTTTTAGCGGTCAAAAAGAATTCCAGTCCAATGTGAGGACTGAATGGGGGAGTGTTACATTTAAACTCTTTGAGATTACAGTGCATAGAATAATTAAGACTCTTATCTTTAAAGGTCCAAAAGGGGTGATATTTGTCAGTTCTGAGAAAACAGGGAGGAAGGGGGGAGCAGGGGTCAGCAGTGAAACATCATTAAACTCCTGATTGGAGCCTACAAATGTTCACACCCTCAAGAAGGTGAGACTTAAAATCCAGCAGTTAGGGGGTTTAAAAATAAATATAAATACACTACCTACACGGCCATGTGTAAGTACAGGCTCATAAAGGGTTCTTGTCAGGTGTAGCCTCTTATTATGAGCCTGTACTTACACATGGTCGTGTAGGTAGTGTATTTATATTTATATTTAAACACCCTCACTGCTGGATTTTAAGTGTAACGGGTATTCCACCCCACCCAATCGCATATATAGTGTGGGTGCATAGAACATGCAGTGTTACCAGGTGTGGTGCGTATACCTGCAGGCTCACAGGAGGCCTGAGCCTCCGCTAATGAGAGCCTGGGGTGAATCCTCTGGAACATCTCGGTTTCAGCGCCTCCACCTATGTAGGATTCTATGGGAATGTAGAATGACCCTAACATAGGAACCCACCCAGAAACCACATACACCAGTATTATGGATAACAGGTTTACTGAATGAACAAGTGATATCTCTTACATAACAATTATACTCATAACATCACAGAGTTATAACATCACACCCAATAACATGTGTCCCTCTCTAGAGGAGACACTACTGCGTCGCACAGGACGCTTTCCCAACACCAGGTGATCCTACCCAGTGTCCATAGAAACCCCACCCAATGTCCCACACTCTTGCAGAGAGGCAATGGGTGACTGCGCAGTCACTATTATACTAAGGGCCCGTTGGTGCACTTGTATATGTATAGTACCTGCCGAGCACTCCGGTGCTCGGAGCAGCAACAACTTCACAAAGGATCAGTCGTTCTGGATCCCGTCTAATCCGGTCCGGTGAATCCTTGCTTGGGGTCCGCCAGGGGCGATCCCACCCTGGAGATAGTCTCTGATCTCTGGGTATCGACTTACACCCAGACCTCTTCACTGGAACTGCAGCATCCGCTGATCCCTATCCAACACTGGCACTACCTGACACGGTCCCTAACCTAGGGCCTGTCCCTGTAGCACCACAAACTGGGGAGTGAGGACCTACCTGGGACCTAAGGGGCCTATCTCGCCCCCCTAGCTCTTCCCGGTCCTGCCTCTAACTAACTAGTACCTGCAGTAACGCACTGCCACTTACTTGGTCCGTGCAGCAACCGTGCTGCACAAACACTGTGCCTGTCAGACCTCACAGCACTGACAGCCGTGACTCTGACAAGACAGCACTCACTAAGGGCAGGGTCCCTAACTGGGGCCGTCCCTATCAATTACCCACTAACCTGGTGGGGAGTTGGGGCCTACCTGGGAGAGGGGGTGCCTTACACGATGCAGGAGCTTCACTCGCTCCCTGCACCCTTCCTTCCCCTTCTGCTCCGCTGCTCCAACTGACTGCGTAGCTACAAGCCCAAACAATGTATCTCCTTTCTCCCTCTAGAGATCCTGGGCCCTCATTGGCCACACTAAGGCACCTGGTGTGCTTGGCCCTAAGCCTCATGGGAGTTGTAGTCCCATGGAGGCTGCAAACATATTGGGGCCGCGTGCGCGCCTTCCCTGCGCCTGCGCGAATCCCTAATGGCCGCCGCAACCTCTCCTGTACGGTCCCTGCCCTCACGCAACTGTTCCCTGGCTCTAGGGTACCTTCGGCGCATGCGCGACTCTGTCGGTCCGCCGGGGGCTTACTGCGCATGCGCGAACTGATGCGCAATGGCGGCGCCCTCCTCACCCGGCTCCGGGAGCGCCGGGAGCCCTGTGATGTGCGTGCGGCCTTGGCAACCGGCCGCACGCGTCCCCGGCAACCCCCGAGCCAGGGCCTGACCGCCCTCACCCCTGCGACCGCCAGGCGGTGTCGCCATTTGACTCGGCTGCACCCGTGATCGTCAGCAAGGTGAGGGGGGTGCTGACAGGCTGGGGAGACCTGGATACACTCTCCCCCTGGTAGAAAATCTAACGTCCCCGCTTGGGGAACGACATCACTCGACATAAAAGTTATATAAGCAAAATGCATTGCACCGAAAATACAACTTATCACATGGTCTTTAAACATCAGGGTACATGGCATATCACACACAGTAATACCCGAGGCCAGCTGAGCGTCAGCTGCTTGCTGAGACCATTTGTGGGGTACCCCTAACTGATCAGGTGGGGGTACCTCACTTTTGCGTCCGTGAGCCTCCCCCAGAAAAATCTCCTGTTGAGCACACTCTGGGGTTACAGTCACCGGTTCAGTACTACTTCCTCCCCCTGGTGGAAGGAATAGTACAACGTCTCTTAGCCAGGCCTTTACCTGGCCCTCCGCGGCATGGATGCGGTAGGCCAGGAGGCCAGGACCTTTCCCGCGGCCCACTACGTGGTGAATGGAGCGCTCCTTTTTGGGCTGAAAGGAGGCAGCTTTCCCTGAATCCCTCTTTACGCAGTCTTTGTCCCTACATACTGGCGAGGCTTCCACTGGGAAGCGAGAAATGGACAATGTCTCTTTCCTCACAGTCTCTGTGTCACCTGGCAGGGGGTAAAGGGTAGATACCTTACCACTGCGGTGATTCCCGGTGGCCAACAGGTCCTCGGGGACGCTGTCAGTTCCCACCTCGGCTGTCTCGGGACCTGCCCCCGGCACTTCTGGGGCAGTCCACTTACTTGCTGGAAACTCGGAAGCATTGGATCCCAGTCCTGGGACCACTGATGTCGGAGCGCACGGGCTCACACTCAGATCAGGAGCCGGTGTGAAGTAAGGAGGTTCCTCACCACTCCGCTGGCTTGCGATGGGTTCCTCTTCATCTGGAACACGATCAGGTAGGTACGGGTCCACTCACACCACTGGACAGCTACCTTCTAAGGAGGACACCTCCGCCAGGACGCGATGCAGAGGGGAGCCATTCGCCCTGGTGACCAGACTTAAGGAGCTATCATGCTCCGCGGTCACCTGGAGGCTCACCCCCAACACCCCTGGGGCAGTCGACTCACCCTTGTCTTCGTTAGGTACGGGTCCCAAGCCTAGGACCGATGGTACCATCGTAGTAGGCCGGACTGGCCGTTGTAGGGCACACGTGCCCACAGCAGGGTTCGCAACATCTGGATACACCTCCTCTAGGGCCCACGGGCCCACAGCAGGGTTCGCAACATCTGGATACACCTCCTCTAGGGCACACGGGCCCACAGCAGACTCTGTATCCGCCGAAATAGTTGGTTCGATGATTTCACTAGAGTGGTCCGCCGGCAGGCGCATCACCACGAGTGGTTGGTCGCTCTCTTCTCCGCCAATGGTTCGCTTGGCTCCTTAGCTGGCTCTGTAGACTGAGGTACAATAGGCATCAAGAAAATTGCACCGCAGCAATCACATTTGGGTTCCCACGCCAGTGCGCCTCTAGAACAGTCACAGGTGGGACTAAAGCACTGTATACACGGTTCCCCATCCACCTCGGTGGTCTTGAAGTCTATTGGTAACTGAGACAAGGTTGCTCCCTCGCTATAGGCTTCTTGCCGGGGGCTTACTGCGCATGCGCGAACTGATGCGCATTGGCGGCGCCCTCCTCACCCGGCTCCGGGAGCGCCGGGAGCCATGTGACGTGCGTGCGGCCTTCGTAACCGGCCGCACGCGTCCCCGGCAACCCCGAGCCGGGGGCCTGACCGCCCTCACCCCTGTGACCGCCGGGCGGTGCCGCCATTTGACTCAGCTGCACCCGCGATCGTCAGCAAGGTGAGGGGGGTGCTGACAGGCTGGGGAGGCCTGGCTACATAAGTCTCACCCTCTTTCATGTAATTGAGGGTGTGAACATTTGTAGGCTCCAATCAGGAGTTTAATGATGTTTCACTGCTGACCCCTGCTCCCCCCTTGCTCCCTGTTTTCTCTGTCTTTTGAGGGATCTAGGAAAGATCCCATAGGGGGTCTGAGAAGGTGTTCGCAACAACACTCACAGCTGCGGATTCACTAAGGAGAAGAGAAGATTACCTATCAACTCCACATAGAGTTAGCGCCCGAGGTTTGTTTTGTTATTTGTCAGTTCTGGTCAGAAAATTACATTCTGGTTTTAAAAAACAAACAAAAAAACCCCCATGATTTTTGAGAGTGAGATTCCAATTGCCGTTTATGAGACCACATTAAAATATTTATTGGCTTAAAGAAAGTTTTTTTTTTTAAGAAATTGTAGATTTTTGAGGTGAGTGTCTGGGAGTTTTATGGATAAAGAGTGAGAATAGACCAGTCCAGGCATGTGAGTACCTGTCAGGTCTAGAAAGTGTAGTTTTTTCCCCCCCAAGTGCGTTGTCTTTACGAGAGAACAAAAACAACCCTTTTTTGCTTAATAATAACTAAATTCAACGAAAACCATTTTTTGTCAGTTAGTTTTAACAATCACAGCCTTGAAATGGTCAGGCAAAATGCGGATGACCATGAGCAAAATGGTGTTAGAGAGGAGCTGGACTGAATGGGACTTGCTGGCTAACAAAATAGTAATAACATCAAGTAAGATCCCAAATGTAATTATTATCTGTTGCAATAAAACTGTAATTTACAGCACTAGAGCTCTTTGGGATCATTTAATCTTCTCAGCATCTGTGTCTGGGCCTATTAGAAACTCTCACTCATTCCAGAGGGCCGACCTCACGGTGATAGGAGGTTCGACCGTGACAGCTCTGCAATCGTTTCAGACCCTCCAACATTTGATCCATGTTGGGATCCTCCGTCAATGGGAAATAGGGTAGCATCCGAACAAGTGAGCACCTTGTAAAGGACACCTTAACTTGCTCTTTACTTACTATAGGCAAATATCAGCTTACCGATTAAATATTTGTAATAATTGTATACAAGTAGTGATAAATTCCCTATACCCTTCTGATAACCCCCCCCCACCACAAACAATTACAACATAAGTGCATGAAAGAGTTAATGGAGCAAAACTAGGTACAGGGCACAGAAACCAGGTATAGTACCTGTTAAATAAGCACATTTGAAGGGCATGTCATTCCCAAGCAGGCCAATGCCAACTCTATACAATCTATATTCTACATGTAGTACTTGGTGTGAATTTGACACCGATTCTGATGATTTATTAGGAAATAAAGAATACAGCCGTGTGTGTGGTAACAAGCAGTTAAAAGTGCAGTCCCCCATACTCTTTTCTGAAACGCTTTTTTTTCCGTACAAGTATTTTTTATTGAATTTTTCATCGAAAATGATTACAAACAGTATTCATAACATTATATAAAACAGTCTGAAACGCTTTTTTTTAAACTCAGATTTTTATTGATTTTTACCATCATACAGTAACGCTTTTTAATGTCACCTTTGAATAAACCTTTTCTTAATATGTAATCTTTTTTTTTTTATATGATGCATTACCCCACAGATGCCTACCACAAAAATTCTGGGAACATAACATTTTTTTCCCCCTCGTTTTTAATTTTTTTTTTAATGTGTATAATGTTTCCACAAATCTTCAAAAACTTGCAGGTGCTATATACTTAAAAAAAATTCCTTTTATTCTCGTATTTTACTCATAAACATCAACATCACAGTATTAATATTATTATTTACTTCAGCATCAGCATAAAAATGGTGTAGCATTTTTTGACCATGTGCAAAACAACCGTTCCAATCACAATGTCCCCTATGTGTGAGGAGACAGGCCTCCATCTACAGGCACAAGGCACTGCATAATACCAGAATGCACGAGCACCGCCAGTAGGCCGCGCTCAGCTAGTGACAGCTGGTTGGCAGGTACAGTAGTAGACGCAGAACGCGTTCCCTTGGCTGGCGACGTTAGCGCGTGCACTCACACGCTGACTTAACCCTTTCGCAGACAGATTGGTGAGGGTTAAGGGAAACCTGCAATTCTGGCTGCGAAAGGTTGAAAGCAAAGCCTTGAGTTGTCAGTCTCAGGTGCGCGGGAATGGACAAAGCGGCGGCGCGCTCTGGCGGATCAGTTGGTTTCCGTTGGTTGGGCGCCGTGAGCGCGCTTGGTGGGGGGAGGGATCGGTGAGTGAGAGCGGGAAATGATCTCCGGTGACAGAGGACGTCACGGCAGCTGGTATATAGTGATGATCATTATGAGCATACATTATATGTATCTATAAACATATAGCTATAGTCGTTATACCCATAGATGCAGCAAACCCCGTCTCAGTGTGAGGCCTTTAGGTATAATAAACCTGATGGTAATATTGGGGTTTATCAGTAATCTCCATGCACGTGTGTGTGTGTGTATTATACACAATTCCTTGTAGGCCTGTATTTCAGTCTAACCAGGTACTTAAAAGTACATAAAAAATAGTGTTACTGTGTCTGATTTATAATAAAATAAATACATCTCCATTTATCAAACATCGGGGCAAACATTTGTTAGCGTATTTTAGAAAGATTTGAAGCCATATTGTTGTGGTCAAATTACTAAGGGCAGAGCCTTTCTGCCAGAAATTCCCTTTTTAGAAGTGTAGGTTTCTATATACAGGTAGTCCTCGCTCTCCAACGTTTCACTTTAAAACGCATGGCATATCCAACGCTTTACAATGCAACCATAAGGGCCGTTTTCGGCGTGGGAATGCGTATACCCGACGCCTGAATGCGTTATCCAACGCTCACCGCCACTGATTAACATGGGGCTCACGTTACAACGGTCTCACTATCCAACGCTACTTCCAGACCGTATTCCGTTGGATAACCGAGGACGGCCTGTATAAAAGCTGTGGGGCGGCAGTAACTAGGCAGTGCTATCAGTGGGGGGTGGGATGAGGCTTACATTTGGCTTCTTATTTACATATTTGCTTCTAATTTATTTGCTCGTTTATTGTTCAATTCTGCTCCAGAAGAGGGAGTTTGCACCAGCAACCTGCACTTCTCACAGCTGCTTTCTCCCTGTCTATTTTTTCTCTTTTCTCACTCTTTTTTTTCTCTTTTCTCCCTGTCTCTCTCTTTGCTTTCTCCTTTCTCCCTGTCTCTCTTTGCTTTCTCCCTTCTCCCTGTCTCGCTCTTTGCTTTCTCCCTTCTCCCTGTCTCGCTCTTTGCTTTCTCTCTTCTCCCCGTCTCTCTCTTTGCTTTCTCCCTTCTCCCCGTCTCGCTCTTTGCTTTCTCCCTTCTCTCCGTCTCGCTCTTTGCTTTCTCCCTTCTCTCCGTCTCGCTCTTTGCTTTTCTCCCTGTCTCGCTCTTTGCTTTCTCCCTTCTCCCTGTCTCGCTCTTTGCTTTCTCCCTTCTCTCTGTCTCGCTCTTTGCTTTCTCCCTTCTCTCTGTCTCGCTCTTTGCTTTCTCCCTTCTCTCTGTCTCGCTCTTTGCTTTCTCCCTTCTCTCTGTCTCTCTCTTTGCTTTCTCCCTTCTCCCCGTCTCGCTCTTTGCTTTCTCCCTTCTCCCCGTCTCGCTCTTTGCTTTCTCCCTTCTCTCCGTCTCGCTCTTTGCTTTCTCCCTTCTCTCCGTCTCGCTCTTTGCTTTTCTCCCTGTCTCGCTCTTTGTTTTCTCCCTTCTCTCTGTCTCGCTCTTTGCTTTCTCCCTTCTCTCTGTCTCGCTCTTTGCTTTCTCCCTTCTCTCTGTCTCGCTCTTTGCTTTCTCCCTGTCTCGCTCTTTGCTTTCTCCCTTCTCCCTGTCTCGGTCTTTGCTTTCTCCCTTCTCTCTGTCTCGCTCTTTGCTTTTCTCCCTGTCTCGCTCTTTGCTTTCTCCCTTCTCTCCGTCTCGCTCTTTGCTTTTCTCCCTGTCTCGCTCTTTGCTGTCTCCCTTCTCCCTGTCTCGCTCTTCTCCATGTCTCTCTCCCCATCTATATATTTTTACCCTATTTGAACACTTTTCTGGCAACACACATCTTCTTTCAACGTTTTCAGGATCATAATCTGGTCAAAGCTATGTTGTTGCTAATGTGGGTGTATAAAGAGAAGGTTGTTTATGAGGCAAAGAGATCCTGTTCTCTCTCTTTTTTTTTTTTTCTCCACTGGCTTGGCCATATTCTGATTAAATCCAGGCATGGTTATGGCATTTGAAATTCTTTTGTTTCAGGTATCACAATATATATCCATGAATGAGGATCCCTTCTATAAAACCCAGTTGCCTTCTCTATGGATATACTGTAAAATTGTCTAGAAAGTTTAATCCCCTGCAAACTGCAGCTACTTACTCAAATTTTAATTGAAGACCGTTCTACATTATTACGTACAGTATTCTCAAATCAACACTTATTGTAGACCTGCTGTCTTTCCCCTCCTGATATGTTTAGTGAATCAGACGCTTCATGCAAATAAGAGACTTGCCGGTATACTGTATTTAGTTGACAATCTGTACAATATAAGTTATTGTTTCGGAGTTTGCTCCGTATGTAATTTGACCATTTACAGGTATATTTTTATATGTTATCAGTAGCCTCCCTGCCTGTATGCACTTTCGACAGAGGCACTGGGGAAACCCACAACCTTTCGTATTCATAACTGACTTTAATGCACCAATCTCCCCCCCCCCCCTCCCTTTAAATGAAAAAAAATAAATAAAATTGCACGCCTGTGTGCTTGCTGCTTGGCGAGACAACCAAATTTGATTTGGCTGCTCACTGATACGTCACGTGAGCGGTTCGCCCATTGAGGGCGAACCAGCTCCGTGACATCATGGCCGCGTCCCCTGACACGCCCCCGCCTCACGCGCAACTAGCTGGCCAGAAATCGCCCGGCCGCGCAGAGCACATGACGTCACGGTCTGGCCACAGCCTTAGGCTGCGTTTATAGTGCCGGCGACAACGACGTCGCGGCAAAATAAATGCATTGCCGCTGTCGCGTGCGCTTATAGTAAGTGCAACGCGACGTAGCGACGTATTGGTCGCGATCGCTGGAAGTCATCTCTATTTGATTTTCCAGCGACCGTCGCCGGCCGGCACTGTAAGCGCAGCCTTATGCTGTTCAGGAGATACAAGCGGTTTTAAATATGGAGTGTCCGGGGAGGTAAAAATGGAGCCCAACCCAGAGCCCAGTCCAGTCTAAAGGTTACCATGGTAAGCTCAGAAGCTACAAATTAAAATCATGATTTTTAACATGATTTAAGGATTAATTTACTGGCAAATGGATTTGCATAGTTGAACTCTATGGGGATCCGCCAAAGCCATTAAGTAAAAACACCCTCCCTTCCTCCACACAGAAAAGAATTGGGCAGTACAGTATACAGGCATACCCCGGTTTAAGGACACACACTTTAAGTACACTCGTGAGTAAGGACATAGCGCCCAATAGGCAAAAGGCAGCTCGCGCATGCGCCTGTCAGCACGTCCTGAACAGCAATACCATCTCCCTACCTGTAACGAAGCTGTGCGCAATGCGGGGAGACTATAGAGCCTGTTAGAAATGCGTTATTTACATTAGTTATGCACGTATATGACGATTGCAGTACAGTACATGCATCGATAAGTGGGAAATAGGTAGTGCTTCACTTTAAGTACATTTTCGCTTTACATACATGCTCCGGTCCCATTGCGTACGTTAATGCGAGGTATGCCTGTATATGCAATCGTTTACTCTCTTTTTATGAAAGAGATTGGGTCAAGACTGTAAAGAACTCCAAAGCGTTTGGTTACTACGGAGAGATTAGCATTTTAAAAATACTTACTTTTCTGATTTGTTTTAAAAGGGTGTCAATTACCTAGAGTACATTGAACCTATTGAACATGTCACTGTCACTAGTTGATTTTTTGGTCTCAGGAGGGACAGCCCCTATATTACACCACATCTCAAAGTAATGATTTTCATTTGAGCAGCACAGGTTTGCAGGGTTACTACAATCTAAGGGCTATTGCCACCTAATACCGCCCCCATGTGGGTAATGTTAGAATTACTACAGATATTAACCACGCAAATAAATAAGGTATGGTGGATAAAAAAGTAACACAAATCCTCCACCATACAGTGTGCAGCAAATAAAAATATCCCTTGTGAAAATCTTCACGTCTCAGACGGGTCTGCCTCCATGCTTTTCATTTGCATGTCATTTCCCCAAATCCCTGGCTGCAGTGGAAATGCTATGCTAAGAGATAATGTGGAAAAGCAGGGTGGCAGAGCTGTCTGAGACATGTGAATGTGTTCACAAGTGACATTTGTATTTGCTGTACAGATATTAACAGCTGGAGTGGTGGCTTTCAACTTTTTAAAAGTGCGATTCCCATCTATCGCTGACCCACCAGTTTTTCCCTGTCCCCACTCAACATATCAACAAATTGTCTGGGCCGCTGGAGTGATCACATGATCAACTTACCTTTAATGTGCAACATTTAGTAGCTGTTTCAATTTATTAAACATTTTAATTATTGGGTCCTTAACCGTAAAACAGCTGCCGTTACTAATTTACCCTCTGGAAGGCTCCCCTTAAACACCAGGAATGCACATGTTGAAAACTACTGGGATAGAACATATACTGTACAGTGATCTTTAACATATTATGCCTGCTATAGTTCAAGGGCCACACACACGTGTGCACGTATATCCTCAACAGCCCGTGTCAATCCATTGCTGGGTGAAGGTCTCCCCAATTATCTTCCAGGCACTGCTCTTGCAAGCCTTCTCCACTTTGCTCCAACACATTTTTTAAAATGTCTTTCTCCCATCTTACTTCTGGTCATCATCTTGGTCTTTTGATATCCTTTTGGAATCCAGTCGAGTACTATCCCTGTCCAACGATGGTAATTTCTGTTTGCGATATATCCGTCCCACTGTCATTTTAAATTCTTCACTTTTGTGATCATGTCACATACAGTTTCTTGTTTCCCAACCCATTCATTTTCCTGTTTCTTTTGGTACTACTCTCCATAATGCTTTTGAGTTGTTAGAAGCTTCTGAATTATCTTCGCATTTAATGTCCAAGTTTCACATCTGTACTTAAGCCCAGGCAGTATACTGGTCAAACACTTTCCCTTTGAGGCACAGTGGATGGTTCCCTTGTAAGATTGTCTTGTTTCTTCCAGATGTGCTCCATCCCATCTTCATTCTCCTATCAATTTAATGTGAAGGATTACATCTAGTAATACTTGTGCATTGTAGATATAGTCTTCACTTTCTAGTTCAAATACATTTATTTCAATCTTAGAATTGACCATCACTGTGGTCTTGATTCATATGGAGGACCACCATCTTTCTTTAATGAGTTCTCTGGTTTGGTGCTGGAGATTTTCTGGACGTGTGCACAAATAACAATGTCATCTGTAAATCGTAAGTGACCCAAATATTCACCGTTGATTTTGGTTCCCTTTTCTTACCAATTTAATGTCCTGAACAATTCTTCATGTGTTGCTGCGAAAGCTTTGGGGACATGGTGTCTCCCTGTCACACTCCCTCGCTGATCCTTATCATGCTTGTATATTCATGTAATCTAATGGTTGTTGTGGCATTCTTGGAAATGTTCCTTGTATCAATGGACACTTTATCGTGTTAATGCCTTTAAAACCGCGGAGATCTACGAATCCTCAGCTGAGTAGTAGATCACATTCATTATTTCGGGAAATCACTTTATTTATGTGTATCTTTATTCAGCGCCATCCATGTACATAGCGCTTCACAGCAGTAATACACGTTACTGTGATATAACCCAGGGGTGCGCAATCTTGCCCCGCTGCGCCCCCCTACCTGCTTCCTTTCCTGCTCACGCCCACCTCCCTTACCTTGTCTCCGCGTCAAATAAAGCTGCGGGGGTCACGTGATGCCACCTTGCCATGGCAACGCGTCACCGAAGACAAGGTAAGGATAGTTGTAGAGGCCTCGTGATCATTCGGCATTTCATTTAAATTCCTTGGGGAAGAGCGCGGGTCCTCTGCAACCGCCGGCCCCCCCCAGTTTGCACACCCCTGATATAACCCATACTGGGAATAAGTGCTTCAGACATAAATTACATTAAGAAAAGGAGCCATTGACCCACAGAGCTTACAATCTAAGTGGTAAGGAGGGAGAACTTAGATACAGTAGGAGGGTGTTTTGGTTAGTGTCTGCAAGGGGTGAAGGTCAATGCCTATAAGATGTATAGTATCTGCCAACGGAGCTACCCATATGCTTTGTTAAAGAGGTGTGTTTTAATATGGGTCTTAAAGGTGGAGAGAAATGGTGCTAGTCTGATATTGAGGGGAAGGGCATTCCACAGGTGTGGGGCAGTGAGAGGTTTTAGGCGGAGGGGGCTTTAGATACAAAAGGGGTAGATGGAAGACATCTTTGATCAGAACACAAGAGTGGGTGATGGTGAATAGCGAAATTGGGGCTGAGATGTAAGGAGTGTATAGGCTTACAAGAGAGGAGGACCATTTTGTATTTAATAGATGCAGGAGAGGGTTTTCAGTAGAAGAGACACTGAGACAGATTTAGGGGAGAGTAAAGTGATTCTAGCAGCAGCGTTTAGGATAGACAGGTGAGAGGCACGAAGGCCAGACATTAGGTTACAATAGTCAAGATGGGAGAGAATGAGGGCCTGTGTTAGTTTTAGCAGTAGAGTGAAACAGGAAAGGGCGTATCTTTGCAATGTTATGGAGGAAAAAAACAACGGGTTTTAGCTATATTGTGAGGGAGGATGCTTAGGTTGCGCTTATAGTGCCAGCGACGCTGCAGCAAACCAAATGTATTGCCGCCGTCGCCTCGCTTGGTCGTGATCGCTGGAAGCCAAATCAATTTGGTTTTTCTAGTGACCGCAGCGTGACGTCGCTGTCGCCGGCGACGGCACTATAAGCGCCAGCCTTAGGCAGTGTACTTGTGATACTGAGTGTACGACTTGGATGTGGTCCATTGTGTTGTATCCACTCTGAAATCGTGCTTCTCTAGTCCAGGGTCTGTTGCAGTCGATTAGTATCTTCATAACAATCTTGTCCGTGACTGGAAGTAGACTGATTAGTCTGTAGTTCTTGAGGTGGTCTTTGTCTCCTTTCTTGTGGATGAGGATAACTATGACATTTCTTCATTGTTCTAGAATTTTCCTGTTCTTCAAGCAGCATGTACAGGCATATCCCGGTTTAAGGACACTCACTTTAAGTACACTCGCGAGTAAGGACATATCGCCCAATAGGCAAACAGCAGCTCAGGCATGCGCCTGTCAGCACGTCCTGAACAGCAATACCGGCTCCCTACCTGTACCGAAACTGTGCGCAAGCGGGGAGACTATAGAGCCTGTTACAAATGCGTTATTTACATCAGTCATGCACGTATATGACGATTACAGTACACGCATCGATAAGTGGAAAAAAAGATAGTGCTTCACTTTAAGTACATTTTCGCTTTACATACATGCTCTGGACCCATTGCGTACGTTAATGTGGGGTATGCCTGTAATGAATTTTGGAAGGTTTTTCTTTTCCATCTTCCCTGAGGGTGAGGGCTTTCCCATTCTTCATGGATTTTATTGCTTTTGACACTTTTGGGAGGATTCATGATACATCATTGGGGATTTCTTCCTCTGCTGGTTTATGCCCTGTTATCCGTTTTCTTGTACAATATCATGTAGAATTCCTCAACTCCGTTGTTTATTGTTGATCCATTGTCTTGTTTGAGTGCGATGATTTGCTTCTTCCCAGTTATAAGTCGCTGCATCGTCTTTAAGCTTTTATTATCTTTGATAGCCTTCTTCACCATATTGCAGTTACATTTTCTTTCATCTTTAGTTATACAGTTGAATGCAAAAAAAGAGCGCACATTTTGCATAGGGTATTCAAATATTAAATTGTGAAATAAAATCCTAAAATTATAATTTTTTTGTTCCTCTGGATCCTAGTGTAGCTCACAAGCCCAATCTCCCAACTTCTCTAAGGTCGTGTCCGAGTGGCTTCACGCTTGCCTTTAGCTTGAGCGATTTGTGCCCTCTAATTGGACGCGATGAGGCGGCGTGTCATGGGAGTGAACATGATGTCACCAGAGCTGGTTCGCCCTCACGCATCGCGAGTGCCGGAGATTGTGGTCGCACGTTCTCAGGACAGCCTCATAGAGGCACAACATTGTGATTGCGCCGCGAGCGCGATAACCATGGACACGGCCTAATAGAATACAGCAGAAAAAGGGCACAAAGGAGTACAGTGCAAATGATACAGATGAAACTGCCGGTTGTAGCCAATGTTTGAGGGAAATCCCTGAGCATCTCGCGGATATTCCGCTAGATCAGTGATTCTCAACCAGGAGTTCACGGAACCCTGGGGTTCCGTGGAGCAGTCCCAGGGGTTTCCGCCGAGCTGCCCGTTCTCACTGCGGCCCGCGACGGCTCTCCCCCTGGCTCCCGTCCTCCTCTGTAGGAGCGCGCTCTATCAGTCCGGCACTTCCGGTGCCTGCTGCTAGCTACAGCGCCGCCCGCCGCCTCTAGCCTCCCGCCCGCCGCCTCAAGCCTCCTGCCTGCCGCTTTCTGCCACCACCGCCTGAGGTAGGCAGGTGGGATGGTATGGAGGATCGGTAGCACCGTAGCATTACCAGCATGGGGAGGGGGGGCGTTGCAGAACATGGCCTGCTGTAGTAGTGTGCTGGGATGGGGGATCGGTATGAGGGTTGAGTGGTGAGTGCAGTGGGGGGAGATCCGTGGTGGCTTGTGAGCTACAGGAGGAGGGAGATACAGGGGGGAGAGTGATGTGAGATGTGGTGGGGTGACGTGAGATGCAGGGTGGTGGGTATATGAGGAGGAGGAGGATGATGAGGGGTGCTGGGGGAGATATATAGAGGATGATGAAGGGTGCTGGGGGTGATATATAGAGCATGATGATGAAGGCTGCTTTGGGATATATGAGGATGATGATGAGGGGTGCTGGGGGAGATATAGTGATGATTTTACCCGTGCGGCCCGATTTAAAAAAAAAAAAAAAAGCTGTGTGCTGAGTGCACGCGCATAGTAAGTGAAACTTCTTTGTCTTTTGTCACTGTTTTGTCACAGAAATTGTATTTGTAAGAATGATATATTTAATAAAAAATACAATTTCAGTGCCAAAACGCAAAGAAGTTTGACTTAGAACACGTGTTTTAGCTATTTGCACTTCTATATTTATAGTAACTGGGAATTCCGTGTGTGTGTGTGTGTGTGTGTGCGTGTGTGTGTCAGTCAGTCAGTCAGTCAATGTTTGTCAGTCAGTGGGTGTGTGTCAGTCAGTCTGTGTGTGTGTCAGTCTGTGTGTGTGTCAGTCTGTGTGTGTGTCAGTCTGTGTGTGTGTCAGTCAGTCTGTGTGTGTGTCAGTCAGTCTGTGTGTGTGTCAGTCAGTCTGTGTGTGTGTCAGTCAGTCTGTGTGTGTGTCAGTCAGTCTGTGTGTGTGTCAGTCAGTCTGTGTGTGTGTCAGTCAGTCTGTGTGTGTGTCAGTCAGTCTGTGTGTGTGTCAGTCAGTCTGTGTGTGTGTCAGTCAGTCTGTGTGTGTGTCAGTCAGTCTGTGTGTGTGTCAGTCAGTCTGTGTGTGTGTCAGTCAGTCTGTGTGTGTCAGTCAGTCTGTGTGTGTGTCAGTCAGTCTGTGTGTGTGTGTCAGTCAGTCTGTGTGTGTGTGTCAGTCAGTCAGTCTGTGTGTGTCAGTCAGTCAGTCTGTGTGTGTCATTCAGTGTGTGTGTGTGTGTGTGTGTTTGTGTGGTGTGTCAGTGTGTGTCAGTCAGTGTGTGTGTGTCAGTCAGTGTGTGTGTGAGTCAGTGTGTGTGTGTCAGTCAGTGTGTGTGTGTCAGTCAGTGTGTGTGTGTGTGTGTGTGTGTGTGTGTTTCAGTCAGTGTCTGTGTGTTTCAGTCAGTGTCTGTGTGTGTCAGTCAGTGTGTGTGTGTCAGTCAGTGTGTGTGTGTCAGTCAGTGTGTGTGTGTGTGTCAGTCAGTGTGTGTGTGTGTCAGTCAATCAGTGTGTGTGTGTGTGTCAGTGAGTCTGTGTGTGTGTGTGTGTCAATGAGTCGGTGTGTGTGTGTGTGTGTCAGTGAGTCTGTGTGTGTGTGTGTGTGTGTGTGTGTGTGTCAGTGAGTCTGTGTGTGTGTGTGAGTCTGTGTGTGTGTGAGTGTGTGAGTCTGTGTGTGTGTGTGTGTCAGTGAGTCTGTGTGTATCAGTGAGTCTGTGTGTGTATCAGTGAGTCTGTGTGTGTGTGTGTATCAGTGAGTCTGTGTGTGTGTCAGTGTGTTTCAGTCAGTGTGTGTGTGTGTGTGTCAGTGTGTGCCAGTGAGTCTGTGTGTGTGTGTGTCAGTGAGTCTGTGTGGCTGTGTGTGTGTATCAGTGAGTCAGTGTGTGTGTCAGTGAGTGTGTCAGTGAGTCAGTGTGTCAGTCAGTGTGTGTGTATCAGTGTGTGTCCCCATGTCGCAGGCTGCAGATCAATGACAGGTGTCTGTGATCCCGAGCATATCTCAGCCAATAGCAGCGAGGCGGGCGCTGCTGCTCGGTGAGAGTGCACAGAGCGCTGTGTGTCAGTCAGTGTGTGTTACAGAACAGGGGCACAGACCCCACAGACCCAACACCGACCCCAGCACAGCCTCTCAGCTCCGACACCATGCGGGGGGGCTCCCGCTGCAGCTCACCTGTACCACGGCCTCTGCTGGCTGCTCGGCCCGGCACTCACTGCCCTGCTCTCCATGTCAGGTACTGTCTGGTCTTCTACCTCTGTACCTCCCCCCCTCTCTCTATCACCCTGCACCTCTCTCTCCTCACTCCCCCTGTATAATAATAATAATAATAATAGCATGTTCTTGTATAGCGCTGCTAATTGTACGCAGCGCTTTACAGAGACATTTTGCAGGCACAGGTCCCTGCCCTGTAGAGCTTACAATCTATGTGTTTGGTGCCTGAGGCACAGGGAGATAAAGTGACTTGCCCAAGGTCACGAGGAGCCGACACCGGGAATTGAACCAGGTTCCCGTGCAACAATCTCAGTGTCAGTCAGTGTCTTTTACTCACTGAGCCACTCCTTCTCCCTATCAATCCATCAGCCTGCTAAACCTACCACTCTATCCCTGCTCCTCTCAACTTCTACACCGCATGACTCCTCCCACCCCCCACCACCAAAGCGGCCGGTCCTCCCCTCCCTCCAGTCACCGGTGTGGGAACAAGCGCCTCCTCCCACGTGCGGCATTCCCCGCTCCCACTGATCAGTACCGGCACCGGTATCTCCTCGGGCTGCGGTCTGGCACCGGTATCTCCTCGGGCTGCGGTCCGGCACCGGGTCTCCGAGCCGTGGCGTCCGGTGTGGGGGAGCGTTAGGAGTGGCGGCGGCGATTAAATTTTGAGCGGGTGCGGGGGAGCGGCGCCGGCGGCTAGCGGGTGGGGGGAGCGGCGCTCGTTAGGAGCTGTGGCGGCGGCGAGTAAATGTTGAGCGGGTGGGGGGGAGAGGCGCCGGCGGCTAGCGCCGCCGCATGTAAGCGGCCGTGTGGAGGGAACGGCGGCGGTTAGGAGCGCCGCCGGCGGCAGCCCGGCCTCAACTGCCAGCACTTTGATGTCAGCACTTTGACGTCACATCCGTTTCATTTTCTGTCTCCACAATCCATTTTTGTCCCATTACGAATGAGGTGCCACTAAAGAAGTTTCACTTCAAAAATATATGTATTGAGGGGGCATTTTTAATATGTATTGGCGGGGGCATTTTTTATATGTATTGGTGGGGGCGGGTATTTTTATTATGTATTGCGGGGTGGGGTTACATGTATTTAGTGGGGTGGTTTTTTTTGGTATGTATTTTGTGGGGGGGATTGTGTGAATGGGGTAATTGATGGAAGGTAAGGGCGAGTGAGAGGGGGGGAGTGAGTGAGGAAAAGAGGGAGTAAGCGTGAGACGCAGGGGAGAGATATACATGCGAGGGGGGAGAGTGAGTGAGACGGAGGGGAGAGAAATACATGGGTAGAGGGTGGAAAATAAAGGGGGCCAGTGATGTGTGAAATTAACCTAATATGTGTCAGCCAGATAGGGGTTCCCCAAGATTTTTCTAAAAACTTCAAGGGTTCCTCCAAACAAAAAAGGTTGAGAATCACTGCACTAGATAGTCCATAGCAGGCTGTAATTGCCCATCGGATTAACACAGCGGGGGTCCCTGCGTTTGAATGGGACTCGCGCTGTGTGAATCCTGTCTGTAAGAGATGCGCAGTAAGAGAGAGACTGAATCAGTCAATCTACTTGCGCGCCTCTAACGGGATTGCGGGGCTTTTATTTTAATAACATATTATTGTAGCAGGGGGTCTCCGGAGCTGAATCGCATTGATTTCAGGTTCGGGGTCCCCCTGCTTTCCGAGTTGCAGGCCCCGTTATTGGGGGACGGTATCCCAGCAGCCATGTTTAAATTTTCCCACATCATGGCCCACGTGATCGGGAGATTTAAGCAAAGCAGAGGGAACCGGCACCCCATAACGGGAGAGTAACTCGGGACCAGGGGGTCCCCAGACCTGAAATCAATGCGGTTCCGCTCTGGAGACCCCTGCTACAATAATATATTATTAAAATAAAAGCAACTTCAGCAGTTAAGCCAGACTACCAGGTTTATTGGGGGTAGAGGGGGTGAGTGAAGGGGGTATTTGCCCCAGGGTGGGTGGTTAGGGCTACCGGGAAGGTTGCGGGAGGGGTTAGCCTCTTCATTACCTTGGCGGTAGTAACCACTATGGTAATGAAAGTGTTAACTCCCACTACCCACCCCAGAGACATAACCACCCACCCTGGGGCAACTACCCCCTTCATCCACCACCTCCTGCTCCCAATAAACCTTTCAATACAAACATCAATACAATACATTGAACAACACTCCCCCCCTCCCAACACATATAGTACAGTAATGGGCAAAATCCCTATTATCCATATCTGGATAATAGCTAATGTGCCCAATAAAAAATAAAACATAACCAAAACATTACCCAGCTAGCATATAGTAAATTCAAGTTCTACTTACCTCAGCCAGGATGAAGGCCATCCTTGTCCTCTTCGTCTTCCTCTTCTTCAGTGGGCACCAACAGTAAAAAAAACAAAAAACGAACTACTTGCCGCTTACTTCTTAATCACCTTAGCGGTTTGCTACAATGGCAGTCAATGGCAAGCTACAAATAAAAAAACAAGCAGCAAATAAAATACTTTATTTATTTATAAAAGGTTTTACCAGGAAGTGATACATTGAGAGTTACATCTCGTTTTCAAGTATGTCCTGGGCATAGAGCTATGATGACAAATAATACATGATTACGTAAGTGAACAGGTTATACATTATATGTAGGGTATACATTATATATAGGACTTAGGTCCTACTCTGTATATACATTATATACAAGACATTGCATGCATAGTTAAAGATAATATATATTATAGGCGTATGTAATAATTACAGACCAGATTAAAATGTGAGACAGCTTTAGTTTTGAAAGAGCTGAAGACTGGTGATGGCTGTGAAAGTCTCCGGTAGATTGTTCAAGTTTTCGGGTGCACGGTAAGAGAAGGAGGAACGGCCGGATCCTTTGCTGAACCTTGGGACCATGAACAGTCTTTTGGAGTCAGATCTCAGATGATAAGTACTGCATGTGGTGGGGGTGAGGAGCTTGTTCAGATAGATGGGTAGGTTTCCCAGAAAGTATTTGAAGGCAAGACAGGAAAGATGAACTTTGCGCATAGAATCAAATGATGACCAATCTAGTTCTTTGAGCATTTCGCATTGATGTGTGTTGTAGTTGCATTGGAGAACAAAACAACATACTGTATTGAATTGTAGAGGGTATCAAGTTTGCTAAGGTGTGTTTGGGGTGCCGAGCCGTATACTATGCCCCTATAGTCGATAATTGACATTAGCATCTGCTGTGCGATACGCTTTCTGACCAGCAGACTTAGTGAGGATTTGTTCCTATAAAGTACACCTATTTTGGCATAAGTTTTGGATGTTGGGGTATCAATGTGTATCCCAAATGTTAAATGGGAGTCAAACCATATGCCCAAGTATTTAAAACTAGTAACAGGAGTTACGGTGGTATTAGCGTTGGTTCTGATCTGGAGCTCAGTCATTGGAGAAAAAAAAAATTAGCCTTGGTCCCAAATACAATTGTTATAGTTTTGTCAGTGTTTAAAAACAGTTTAATTTGGAAAATCCAATTTTGAAGTCTCAAAAAGTCAGATTGAAGTATGTGTTCAAGTTCGGAGAGGTTAGGGCTGTGTGTATATAAGATTGTGTCATCTGCATACATGTGTATTGAAGCTGCCTTACAAGCTGTAGGAAGATCATCAATGAACATGGAGAAGAGTAGGGCCCCAGAACAGAGCCTTGCAGAACACCACAGGTGATATTCAAGGGGTTGGAGTTAGAGCGTGAGATACACATGTTGGGATCTACCTGATAGGTAGGACTGAAACCAGTTTAAAGCATGCTTCCCTTTTCCAGAGCACTGTAGCTTGTTAAGTAGGATAGCATGATCAACAGTATCAAAAGCCTTTGCAAAATCTAGGAATATTGCACCAGTGAGTTGTCCCAGTTCCATTCCACACTGGATCTCATTTGTAAACTTTTAGCAGGGTTGTTACCATGGAGTGTTGGGGGCGAAAGCCAGATTGCAATTGGCTAGGGAAATCTGTCTTGGTATAGTAATCGCTTAATTGGGTGTGAACACATTTTTCCATGACTGGATAGTATTGGGAGAAGAGAGATTGGCCTGTAGTTTGAGACAGTGTTTTTGCCCCCACTTTCAAAGATTGGGACAACTCTGGCAGTTTTCCAGGTCTTAGGGATATTGCCTGCAGACAGAATAGAGTTGACTATTGAAGCAATTGGTTTGGCAATGGCGGGGGCACCGAGTCTTAGGAACTTAGATTGCAGTATGTCAGGTCCACATTGGCTGCTTATTTTTAATTTGAGGAGCGCTTGTGTAATCTTCTCTTCTGATACTGGGACAAATTGGGCAGTGTTGGGAGAGGGTGGGGCTATAGGGGTTCTCTCAGAATGAGGTTCATGTTTGTTGTTTGGGTTGTGTTTCACTAATAAGTTAGTAGCACATCCCACAAAGCAATCATTGAATGCATATGCAATGTCAGTGGGATTTGTCCGAATAATATCCTCCTTAGTGATATTACTTGGTTGATGATGGCTAGAAGGCTGGAATATATTGTGGATAACCTTCCAGAAGTTAGCTGTGTTTGATGTATTCCTTCGAAGTTTGTCAGAGCTATATTGTGCGTTTTTGTGTCTTGTTTGCGTTGTGCACATATTCCGCAGGAATCTGTAGTTATTAAGATCCTTGGTGGTGCCAGTTACTTTGTAGCTTTTCCACAAGTCATCCCTGAAATGGTAGAGTGCTATAAGAGCAGTTGTAACCCACGGAAGGTGGGCCCCCGTACTCTTATTCTGTGTAGTGGAGCATGGGTATCACAGAGTTTTAAGAACTCGGATTGGAAATAGTCGAGCGCAGAACTGGTGTCGGGAATTAAGTCGATTCTGTACCCAGGGCAGTTGGAACGGTCAGCCAGAAACTGTTGTGGGTTAAAGTTTCTAAATGTTCTAGTGAGGAGAACTTTAGGGCTTGATTGGGGTGGTTTAATTTTCTTTCCACAGTACACTATTGCATGGTCACTGAAAAGGTCAGGAAGGATGCCAGAAGATTGAATTCTGCTGGGATTTGAAGAGAGAATCCAGTATAGCAAGGAGTGGTTGTGTGATTTCAGGCTTGTCTATGTGGGTTGGGAAATGAGTTGCGTCAGGATAAGCTACTTGAGTTGTATCTGGATTTTGTGGTTTTTAGGGCTGAGCCAATTGTAGTTGAGATCCCCAAGAACTAGCAGCTCACTCTTCGCATTCAGAGAGGAAATGGAGCCAAGAAACTGGGTGCTATCAGTCAGGGACTGTAGAGGGGCTTTAGGGGGGCGGTAAATGCCAGTAATCAGGACGGGCCTAGAAAAGGGGAGGCAGATTTTGCCAACTAGGATTTCAAAAGAGGGTGGGCTTGGGGGCCAATTTAACAGTGTAAATTATAAGGTGTCTGAAATATAAAATAACACCCCTCCTCCTCTTTTTAACCTATCTTTCCTAGAAATAGAGTTTCAATAAAAAAAAATGCCCATAAACCAATTGATTGGCACTGTGGCCCACCATGCCCATAATATGAGCATGGTTTGCCACTATGGCAGTCAATGGGCAACCTAAAAAAAAACAAGCACCAAAAATACAATACATTACAATTAAATTAAAATAGCATTTGCCAAAAAATGCATTGCTTGTCACTGTGCTTATCTATAGCCCGAAAGGGGCATAGATAAACACATTGGCAGTCAATGGGCATTCTAAAAAAAAAAAAAAAAAGCAATGAAATAAAAACCAATCAATGTTTTCTTACTTTTGATGTCTTTGTCATGGAAGACCAGCACTTTTAACACTTTTTACGTTCTGGGATCATTCACAAGGCAAATCAAGGTAGAGGAATAAAATTAGGTTTATTTGGGTAAACCCGCGTACACACAATGAATATACAAAATACAGGAGAAGTACACAATTACTGAGGGTTTGGGGTCGAAAACTAGCCTCAAATAGGTGCAGGGCGCGTGCTTCGGGAGGCTTACCCTGACCTGGACCTCGTCCCGGGCTTCGTGGTACTCTTTTCGGGGAGAATAACCAACCGCGACCGCTATGTTCTATTCTGAGAACTTGGACTTCGTGTCTGACAGCCTCAGCTAGGCAGGCTTTCCTAGCTCCAAAAATGAAGCCGGTTGCTCTGCTATTCGAAATAGAGCAACTTTGAAAAGCCCGCCTTTGCCTCACCGACTCAAGCCACAGATCATCTGGTTCTCTGATCAGGCTCCTTAGATAGACACCGCTGTTCTATGTTTGGTCGCTAGTCTCCTTGCCATGTCAATCAGAGAACGGATAACACCTCAGCCAGCCAATCAGAATGGGGGCTCGTCTAGCTGCTGACGTCAGAGCAGGGGGCGTGCAAAGTCGGCTCGAAAGGCCGGGCGAGCTGGAAATATGAATTGGCCAAAGGGAAACGCGCCTACGAGCAGCATCTTCCCCCAGCCAATCCATTGGGCAGGCTCCACCAGGTCTTATTCTCCGGACCTGGTACTCTGTCCTTCCCCACTCACCAATCGGTCTTCTCACCTCTGGACATCCCTTCTCTCCTTTGAACTCCGATGTCTATGCAGACATCCCGGCACCTATGTAGATGCCCAGGCTGACCGCATAGACATTAATGCGTACACACTAAAAGACATTTCACACTTGCTAATCCAGGCTGGGAATATGCTTTATAAAGACATCCTATCGGTAAGTAGCTACAATGTTTTTAAGGGGAGATATGGCCGGGTCAATATGCATACACTTAACTGCAGACTTTGCCTGCTTGTCGGGTACTTTCACCGGAGAACCGGTAACTTTGGTCCCTGACCCGTATGCATATTCTGAACACAGTTTGACCCAAAATATCCCCCTTAAAACTCATGCACATGAAATCTCTGATTCCCTGCCGACCTGGAAATGTGAAAACACACAGAAAGCTTTTTATTACAGACATGCATTTGATCATTACAAACAAATACACTGTCCATGGTTTATGGTGCTACTTAGCTACTGATTTAGGAGATCATTCCTCTGTTTTTTTTTTCTAGCTACTGGGGACACACTTTTTTTTTTAGTGGTAACCAGTCGAGCTTCAACTTTATTTATGAAGACTGGTTACCCCCACTGTCACTGTCTTCACCCTCCGAATTCGACTCCAGCAGCAACTCCTTGACTGACAACGCAATGCTGCTCAAAAGCTGATGGTTCTCGGATAAGTTTTTATTTTCTTCTTTATTTGTAGCCCAATTGGCAACGGATGTTGTCCCATCGTCTTCTTGGCTTCAAATGAGACGGGACAGGCCTTATATAAGATGTCTTATATAAGGCTTGTGTGGTCACATTTGAGTGTCAAATGGTACACCCCAATCCAATTGGCTGGTGTACCATGTGACAGGTTCCTTTAATTTTTTTTTTTAAAGATGTGACATCAAAAGTGAGGGAAGCCAGCCAATCAGGAAGGCTATGCTTTCCTCCCTTTAAGATGATGTCACCAGAAAAAAATTGGCTGCCATCACATGGTACTCCAATCAATCGGATTGTGAGATATACCATGTGAGTCATCACATGGTATACCCCCAATCAGATTGGCTGGAGTACTATGTGACAGCTTCCATTTTATTTTAAAGGATGTGAAGTCCCTCCCTTTAAGATGACGTAATGGTACTCTAGCAAATTGGATTGGGGGTATACAATGTGATGTCTCACATGGTATATCTCACAATCCGATTGGAAGGAGTACCATGTGATGGCGGCCATTAAAAAAAAAAAAAAAGGATGTGATATCCCTTTATGATGTCGCATCCTTTAAAAAAAAAAAGAACCTTGTCTCATAAAAAAGCCAATTGGATTGGGGGTGTACCATTTGACACTCAAATGTGATGTCACAGGTCTTTTATAAGGCCTGTCCCATCTCATTTGAAGCCAAGAAGACGACAGGACAACATCCGCCCCCAATTGGATTACAAAGAAAGAAGAAAAGAAGAATTTACCGGAGGACCTTCGATTGTTGAGGAGCATTGTTTTGTCGGTCAAGAGATCGCTGCTGGAATCGGATTCGGAGGGTGAAGACATCAAAGGTAAGAAAAACATTTATTGGTTTTTATTTCATTGTTTTTTTTATTTATTTTTTAGGATGCCCATTGACTGCCAATGTGGTTATCTATGCCCCTTTCGGGCTATAGATAAGCACAGTGACAAGCACTGCATTTTTTGTATTGTATTTTTGGTGCTTGTTTTTTTTTTAGGTTGCACATTGACTGCCACTCATATTATGGGCATGGTGTACCACTCTGCCATTCAATTGGTTTGTTGGGGTGGGGGTAGTTGTCCCGGGGAGGGTGGTTAGGCCTCATGGGTGGGTAGTGGGAGGGGTTAACCCCTTAATTACCATAGTGGTTAATCACCACCAAGGTGATTAAAGGGTTAGTGACCAGTAGTTACTTTTTTTATTTTACTGTTGGTGCCCACTGAAGAAGAGGAAGACGAGGAGGATGAGGATGGCCTTCATCCTGGCAGGGGTAAGTAGAACTTTAATTTACTATTTGCTGGCTGGGTAATGTTTTGGTTATGTTTTATTTTTTAATGGGCAAATTAGCTATTATCCAGATATGGATAATAGGGATTTTGCTTGTTACTGTACTGTATGTGTTGAGGGGTAGGGGTGTTTTTCAGTGTATTGAATTGATGGTTGTATTGTAATGTTTATTGTGGGTGAAGGGGGTAATTGCCCCAGGGTGGGTGGTTAGGCCTGTCGGTGGGTAGTGGGAGTAGTTAACCCTTTCATTACCATAGCAGTTACTACCGCTAAGGTTATGAAGGGGTTAACTCCTTCCGCAACCTTCCCGGTAGGCCTAAGCACTCACCCTGGGGAAATTACCCCCTTCACTCACGCCATCTACCCCCAATAAACCAGGTAGTCTGGCTTAACCCCTTCATTGCCTTAGGGGTTAGCCACTAAGGTTATGAAGCGGCTTTTTATTAACATATTATTGTAGCATAGGGTCTCCGGAGCTGAACCGCATTGATTTCAGGTCCGGGGACCCGCTGCTTCCCGAGTTACAGGCCCCGTTATGTGGTGCCAGTATCTCTCTGCTTTGTTTAAATCTCCGATCATGTGGGCCGTGACGCGGGAGAATTTAAACATAGCTGCTGGGATATCGGCACCCCAAAACGGGGCCTGTAACTCGTGAAGCAGGGGGTCCCCGTATCTGAAATCAATGCGGTTCAGCTCCGGAGACCCTATGCTACAATAATATGTTATTAAAATTTAAAAAAAAACAACCTGCGATCCCCTGGTAGAGGCGTGCAGGTAGAGTGACTGATTTAGTCTATCTTAGTGTGCGTCTCTTACAGACAAGTGCAGCCCGGTAGGATTCACACCGCGTGAGTCCCATTAAAACACAGGGACCCCTGCTGTGTTAATCCTATGGGCCATTAGTCTGGCCGCTGGAATCTTGCGGCGACGGAGAGGATGCCGTGCGGGCCCCGAAAGGCAGGAGGGCCAGAACCGGCAGTTTCATCTGTATGTGCAAATATACGCAATAAAAATTAGTGTGAAAAACAGTGATTCAAAGAGCAGACAGTGTTTGTTTGAATATTACCAACTTCTTGTGAGTAGGATTTACATTATTTTTTCACTTTGGATTACTGTTTTTGACAATTATTTTTTTTTGTGTATATTTGCACAGATCACTTGCACTATACCCCTTTGTGCTATGTTGTCTGCTGTATCTTTAGTCATATGCTTGTGGATCACACAGTTCTGCATACTACATTCTTGTTCTTATGTCTTGGGATTGTGTCTTTTGTTGTCGTTTCCTCAGTAACTGCTAACTCAGTAACTCATTAGCATTTGATATTTTCTCATCCTGGTTTTTTTAATTTTTTTCCCCTATTTCTCCAGTTTTTATTCCTCTGTTTTCAACTACAATCTTCAGAAATTCTTCATAATTGTTGGTAAGGTGTCTCCATGAATTTTGAGCAAGCTGAAGCTTGAAATTCTCTGCCGTTGTTATTCTAGATGTTCTTCATGTTGATTTGTTTTTCTCATTTGAATCAGTTTTCTTTCCATTTTCGCATTCAGATGTAATTTGCAGAGAACCAATCAGTGATTACTCCTCGCGTCAAAATGTTTTAGAACTGTGCAGTCTTTAATCATGTGTTTCTTGTCAGCTAGGATATAGTCTATTTCATTCTTTATTTCATTGGGTCCACTCTATGCCTATTTTTTTGGGAGGGGATTTCTTGTCGAATGAATTCATGATGCAGACGTTTTCACATTCTGCAAATTCTACCAATCTGTCTCCACGTTTGTTTCTGTTGCCATAATTATATTTACCAACTGATGCTTTGTCTTTCTGCTGGGCACCAATATTTGCATTGGAACCTCCCATAATCATCTTGAGGTGACAATTTCCTTTTGTTGTTAAGTTGGTTGATATTTTGGTAGAAGTGGTCCACTTCAGTGAGCATTAGATTGCTGATTCTGGCTGTTCTTTCCGGTGAGCTTTTATATTCCACAATGCTATTTCTCCATCTCTTGTTAACGATTAAGCCTAGTCTACTGATTCTTCCATTATCTATACCTCAGTAATAGAATAGATGCCTGCTTTGAGCTCAATGAGGCCTTCATCTTTTCTTCTAACTTCATTAAGGCTAACAAGGAGCTAACATCCTTCTGTTTAACTACTGGGGATATCGCACATCTCTGAGAGTGATCACTGTTGTTTAGCCTTATCACACTATTTTCACTTTGCATGGGGTTTCCATTTGGGTCAATGAATAGCAACAGATGTATGTATGTATGTATGTATGTATGTTGAAGTCATTGAAAATATAGATTCGTCATAACATTACGGTGTGACACTACACTGTTTTTTATTTTCCTAATCATATTGTGCACGTATATCTGAGGACCAGCACCAAGGAAGACTATTGTTTATACCATCAATATCTCAGTAATAGAATAGGTGCCTGCTTTGGAGCTCAATGAGGCCTTCATCTTTTTTTCTAACTTCACTAAGGCCAACACTATCCCATGTAATGGTTTCAAGCTCATCTTCCAGTTCTTGCAGTGCTGCTTCACTATAGAGTCCAGCAATTGTAGGTGGCCACATTTAGCTTTGAATGAAAGCTTTTGTTTATACTCTGGAGATTCTTAGCACACTCTGCCATCATGTTTCCTTCCTGAATGCTGTCAAGCCCAGGCACAATACGGCTTCAGGAGAACCGGGCCATTGCTTTTCGGTGTATTTCTGTTTTGGGTGCGAGTGCCTTACTTGCCATGCTGGCCTGCTTTGCATGTTGGCAAGTGCATTTCCCACTTTAGCCGGGTATGTTGTTCAATCTTTCATAGTATGGTTATACCAACCAGCACAAGTGCCACTGTACATCTGATTGAATACCTTTTGCTACCTTCCCGCCACTTTGAGGCAGTTAGATGAGGATTTGAGGGCTGTATATAAATAAATGTGGCGCACAGGCAGGAGGAACATCACAGCCATGGGTAGGAGCTTCTCCCGGCTCTGCTTCTTAATGCTGGAGTACTGATGAATACTGTCTCGCTCCTCTTCTTACACAGGGAACTCGTGATTAGCACAGGGGAGGGCAGGAATTGATCACTGTACTGTCATTACACAGCTGAGGGAGTGGGGTGAAGCTACGATTCACACCATCAACATCTCTGCTGCACTGTGTAGAGAGAGTATGGGTGCCACACTTTATTGCAACTTCATTATATGCTAAGTGTGACTGCACCTATAAGGCATGTGCTTCAGGTATTTTGGTGTAAACAACCAATTAGACACATGGTCTGTTGCAATATATATATTGACTGTTTTGTTTGTTGCATGCCACCTAGTTAGTAACTCTTGCCTTTAACTCATCCCTACCCCACACAGCTTGTGCCGTAAATGCTGCTAGCTACGCGCCTCTACGTGCATCCTGCCCTGCTTCTCCCTGCATGCTCCTCCTTTCTCTGCTGCTTATCACACGCTGATATCCCTTAACCATGTTGAAGGAGAACCTTAACAATTCTCGTTTCTCACCCAAAAAGTCCGATGGCATCCTCCTGGAAGAATGCAAATGGGAGGTGGATCAGTTAAAGAGAGAATTGGAAAATGAGAGACTCAAAACGCAGGAAGCACGGAAGAAGTATACTTTGGAACTAAAGCAATACAAAGCGGTATCGGAGAAGGAGAAAAGTAAGCTAGTGGATGACTTGAAGTCAAAATGGGAAGTGCAGAAGTCCCGTGAGTTGCAGCAGCTGAAGGAATTGATAGTGCGAGAGCGGGAGTTGGAAATAAAGAAGCTCCTGCGTTGGAAGGAGGAGGAGTTGAGGGAGCTGCAGGCATTCCTACAGAAGGAGCGAGATGTAGCTGTGCGACAGGCCCGGGAACTGCAGAAGCAGTTGACTGAAGAGTTGCTCAACAAAGGTTACACAAGAAAGGCAAGCCGTGACAAAAGACCGAATGTGCCAGGGTCTGAGAATGCAAGTGAGTGCCAGTGCAAACTTCAGGATGTCCTATCAAAGCTTCGATGGGAATATGATGGAGAGCAGGCTGCGTGTATTCGACATATGAAAGTGGAACGGGATGTAGAGAGGAATCTTTTCCTGAAGTACATTCTGGAAAACTCAAAATGGGATTTCACTTCCATGCTGAAGGGGCAATCAAAGCCTTTGGACGGTGGAGAAATTAGATATGGACGTTATTCTCTCGGTACTCTCGATTGCAGGCCCCGATCTTTAGATGAAGTATCATCCCGGCCACGGTCCCATGAAAACATAGGATCCAGGTGTCGATCTCATGAGAGCACAGTGTCGCGGTCAAGGTCACTTGAGCGTGCATTCCCACAAACTGGCTCACCCTATGACTCGACTGTAAGACCATGCTTGCAAGACAGCCCATCAGATGAAGTGATTGTAACACCCAAAAGCTGCAGGAACAATCCCCTGTCAACTATGAATTTTCCCCACCCAGAGAAGAAAGATGAAGCTGATGCAACTCCATGGACCGTTTCAAGTAAAGCGTCACATCAGTGTTCTCAAAATGATACTGAGAATTCATCTGGGACGGAGGGCAGTGGCTGGAGATCAACTCCGGGAATGCTGCCCCACAACCAATCCGTTAGTTCATCTGAGCAAAGTAGTGATACTCAGCCGCAGTGGTCGGTAAGATGTTTTTAAATTACTTCCTAACAGTGTTATTTTATGTGGATGGGAGGTGGATTAGGTTCAGAAGAAATACTTAGATGCAGTGTTACCGTAAACTCTGTGTAACATGTACAATGTATTCCTTTTAAAATGACATTTTTAAATATTAAACAAAATGTTGATGAACAACTGTTTTAAAAGATGAACCTCGATAAAATGTAGGTGTATAGTCATTCTTGCAAGTGCAAGAAAAAACAAATCATATCCAAGTAGTACGATTTATGGACACCCTTCATCTATGAGGGAGTTGTAGCTCTTTTAGATATGGGCGTTTTGTCACCTCGCTACACACTGACACTTGGTATGGGGATATGTGGAAGTATTTCATTCCCACGTGCGAAGAATAGGAATTCTATAACATCTGAACACCAAATTAGGTATTTGAGAAAAATGTACATAATTTACAATATCATTGCATTGCAAATAGTACAGTCAAAACAGAACAGCTGCACCGCAAAGGTTTTTGTTACAATATATATATATTTCATTATTTATTATTTATTAGACATCATTGTACAGTTTGTGTGAGTGACAAGAATGTATCATATAGGCAGCGTACATAGACCAAGTGGTTATCTCCCAACAAATTATGTTTCTAATGTACAGTATATGAACGTAATGGAGCAAAAGAATCTCACAAGATTTGAAAATGATTTGTTGGGCCTCTCATGCACATGCCTGCTTTAGGCCTCGTTCAGGGTGCCGACTTCGGAGAGGTGGCGTGCTTACGTGCGCGCGGACGTCCGAAACAATGTATTTAAAGTTAATATTGGTTGTCAGGGTAGCAGCTACCCTGTCGCCGAAGTACGGACTTGGCGCTTGCTACAGTTTCAATAAACAACTCGAGTTGTTTTTTCAAGCTGCAGCAGCGTCACTTGTACTTCGGCAGCCAATGAAATCATTCTTGAAAATGATTTCAACAGTGCAACACCGATCCCTAACCTCACGTCTGTCGCCCCGCCTCCTGAAAGCTTGAAAATGTCTGCTGGGGATGATGTGCACACATCGCCCAGCAGACTGACGCGCGCCCTCCACCTCCTGTCTCTGGCATCCTGAACTCGGCCTTAGATTTGGTTGTCGATCGCTTTTAAAAAAAAAATGTTTAAGGACCATAAAAATAGACTGTAAGCTCTTTAAAACAGCACAGCATTTGCCTGCATTGTAATATTAACTGTTTTTCAGTATGTTTTTCAGGGTTACATTTGTTCTATGAATCTGTGATTATTTGGAAAAAAACAATACACTAGACAATTTTAAGATGTATACATTTTGTAATGTTGGCAAGACAAATAAAAACGTAACTTTACCTAGTGTAAATAAGAAGCAAAGAAAGAAAAATCAAAAAAAGTACAATTATTGCCACAGTGATAAAGGAGAAATGGATTAGAGATACCTAAGTTGGGTAATTCTTGCTTCGTTTGTGTAACTTTTTTTCAACATCCTTTTTTCATAGGTAGTGTAAAATAGAAAATATAGAGAAAGGGATTTAAGAAAATAATAATGGGATATATTTCAGGGTAGGCGGAATTAGGATATCTTGATGTTGTTTTTTTTTTTTAATGCTCTGCGTAGTTCTATAAATTAGTGTTATTGAGAATATTTTTTGTGATTACACTGCAATCTTGTTCCCAAGTACACGACAGAGGAGATGAAAGCCTCTATTTTGTGCTTAATGAACCAGCCTGGTGGGTGTCCTTTGTTTGTGTGTCATGTTGAGAGGCAAACATGCCTGCCACATAGTGTAGAAACAGAGAAAAGGCCGGCCTCGTCTCCAGCTCATCGGTTGTTCAAAAGCCTCCAGTGGGTCAAATTGAGGTGATAGTGAGCGAGAGAGGATTCGATCTGCAGCACGATCCACAAGATGCGGGTGGCTTTGTTTACTACCCTTCCTTTGAAGAACAGAGGACATATTGTACATGCAAATCTGCTACTCCTTTTTAAGTGGAAGAAAGAAAGTTCTGGATGTTTATTCTGGCACATTTGTATGTTTTACACTATACTGTATTGTCAATAAAAAGGTTGTGTTTAAATAAACCCACTGATGACTTTTAATGTGGATATGTAGACTGTCTAGATCTGGTAAAACATGAATCAGATTTTGGACCATATTTACCAAATGGTAGTAAGCAGTAAAGCACCGTAGAGCCCATTAATATGAACAGACCTAAAGTTGCCTAATGGTTTAGCAGCACCACCAATTTCTTAACAAACGTATGCTCTGTTTTATATGGGTTCAGATAACGGAGGAGTCCTGTAAATCCTCTAAAAATATAATATCCTACATAGGTCACTCGCACTCATAAGTAAAACAT